>NC_091745.1:69378767-69678767 GCF_043380555.1 Nothobranchius furzeri
GGCGGCTGAACTTTGAATGCACAAAAATAAGCCATAAATACAGTTTCCACTATCAAAGTAGTCACACTTTGTTGATCCAAACACTGCTGATCTCTCAACACAAATGATGGGCAGATTAAACAGTTCATTTCGATGCTTCTCCCACACAACGGGTGTTTAGATCTAACTTCCGCGTTTATTGCTCGGACTGTATCGCAAGATCTCGAAAATCCCGCGCATGCCTGTTTGCGCACCTCAGGTCTCCGCACCGGAGCGGAGCCGTTGTAGAGCGGGTACCAGTAAAAATTGAGTTCGGAAGCGAGCGGCTGCGGAAGGCGGGGGCGGAGCGGAGGTAGTGGAATCTTGGGGTAAGCGGCTCAGAGTTTAAAAAGTGGTAGATATGATGTTTCACAAGGTGCTGCTAGAGTTATGTGAAATCTTACTTCTGATTTTACTATATAAAACATAATATTCAATTCAAGTTTATTTATATAGCGCCAAATCACGACAAGAGTCGTCTCAAGGCACTTCATATAATAAAAATTCCAATTCAGGTCAGTTCATTAAGCCAATCAAAAATAATGTTTCCTATATAAGGAACCCAGCAAATTGCATCAAGTCACTGACTAGTGTCAGTGACTATACAGCAATCCTCATACCAAGCAAGCATAAAGCGACAGTGGAGAGGAAAACTCCCTTTTAACAGGAAGAAACCTCCAGAGGGTCCTGGCTCAGTATAAGCAGCCATCCTCCACGACTCACTGGGGATCGAGAAGACAGAGCCGACACACACACACACACACACACACACACACACACACACACACACACACACACACACACACACACACACACACACACACACACACACACACACACACACACACACACACACACACACACAGACAAGTAATGTGTCTACAGTTATATTGTGATGTCTTAGTAAATCAACTTCTCCTCCATGTTTGCTCGGAGATGTGCGGAGCATCCTGTCCGCTCATTGGTCAGTGAATGAAACCTCCGTTGATTGGTCCTCGTCCGAGCGACAGCGATGAAAAGTTGAAAATGTTTCAACTTTCTGGGACCGCGTCGCTGGGTCGTCCGTGCACGGCACGAGCACAAAATTTCACACGCACGTTTTTTGCGTTTCGCTTGGTAGGAGAGAGACCCGCGATTATCGCTTTGTCGCACATGTCTCATTGAAAATGAATGGAGGAGAGGCGATGTCGCCTCCCGTGTGTCGAGCCCATAAAGGGACAGGAATGTTGCCAACCAACACACATCTCATTTTTTTATTATCAAATTTATTGACATGGGGAAAATTATCTCGATAAAGAGTCAGAAATTTCGATAACGATAAATTTTCGATTTATTGCCCAGCCCTAATCCACAAGTAACGGCATAAGTCCATTGTTAAACACATTCATAGGCATGCCAGACCTGTAGGTGGCAGCAGTTCCCACAAATCCTATCCCTTTTGCCTTCCTGCTCAACTTCAACAAAACATGAAACACGGCGCCTAGCTCGTAATTGTGGACCGATAAGGAGGCAGAAGTGCTCTTAAATGTAGTTTTGGAGCGTTAAGTCAAAAAGCGCTTGGACGAATCATAACGAGCACAGCTCTGAGGGTATCCACGTTGTAGTGTAAACACAGGTCGCACATGGGCCGTCAGCAATTTTATCGCAGACTGTGTCGTTGTGAAACCTAAAACTCCGGTTATTTCTGTCTGCACAAACGCTTAAAACAGAGAAGATGCAAATCTTCACTTTGGTCCGAGTTTTTGAAAAGATTTGTTTTCGTTGTCAAAATCTGGGTTTTCGTGTGAATGTCAGACCGACTCGTAAAAAAAACATCTTTGTTTTGGGAGATGCCCGGCTACGTGTGGACAGGGCCACAATACACAAAGCTCATCTTTGTCATTCTCACACCCATGCCTACTAAATACTCACACAGATATTAACAGTCGCTTAGTTATTAACACGTTCCTAGATTAAGGCATGCACAAATTAATCGGATCGTCTCCTGTTGTTCAGTTGTGGAAAATGTGACAGGTGTAAGAGGAAGAAATAAAAACAGGCCATTGAGGTGATGAAAATGTGACGTTTGTCTCCACCTACTGGTCATTCAGCAGTACTTTATCTATAAAGATGTTCACTTGTGGCCTTGTTTTACTACACCTCTGTAATGTAAGTGACCTTGTGTACTTTTAGGTTTAAATTAATCATAGCAGTCTTCAGTGTCTGAAAAGTTTATTAGAATTAATGTAACTTTACAGTATAAACACACACACACACACACACACACACACACACACACACACACACACACACACACACACACACACACACACACACACACACACACACACACACACACACACCCTCTCTAGGGCTTAGCGATGTCACCAGAGCTTGAGGAGAGGTGCAGACAGCCCTAATGGCTCCTTGGATGTAAAACACCAGTGATGAGGAGGAGGAGCGTCGCTCCGAGTCCTCTGAAGGAATAAAGGAGCCATCCAGGCTTCTGACACTTTCTGATTTAATTTTCAGACATGGTATGAGACTCCTGTTCAGCTGGTATCAAACATAATTCAGATTGTTTCAGATGAATTATTATCTTTGTTGTAGTTCCAGAGGGAGTTCTATGATGACTCAGAATATATTTTTACTTTTAATTCCACTCACCATGGCAATTTAATTTAGATGAAGTTGTTTTTGTGTCGTTTGTAGATTTGTTTGCTCATCGTTTTCAACATTCTCTTCTCAGAGATTATGTAATAGCATTTAAATCCTATAATTTTAATCTTGTGTGATGGAATTTACTCCTTTATTTGTGCTGAGATGTTAAGTAAACAAAGGAAAAAGAGTTTAGATGCGTGTTTATGTTGCCGCATTGTTGTCTAGCTGACTGCTCTGGCTCTGTCCTCCGAGCCTTCACCCCCGATGTTCAGGTCAGACTTTATATAAATCATTCACCTCCACCAACGCAGACGTGGATCCTCTGGTTAGGCTTAATGACTGGTTACCATAGCAACACCACCCATCAGACTGTCATCTACAGGCTGAGTCAGAACGCCGGGGCAGTTTGCAAGTTTGCTGCGTCCAGAACAACAAAAATGTTTGTATGTTTTTCTGGTTCTGTAGCAGGAATGCTGATGTTATTAAGCTCGGTCCAGTCAGTCATCTGGTTCTGTTTTAAGACTTGTACGTCTGTTTTTGTCAAACTGATGGTGGCTGTTCGTCCCCAAGTGGGCATGTTTACTGATGCAGAAACAATGCTGACAAAGTGTGTTTTACTGAAGTGTCTTGTCTTTTTACTTTTTATTTTTTAGAGCATTTAAAAAATAATTTTTTTGTGTCTTAAACTTTTATCATTTAGGCAAGCTTTATTTGTAGAGCACGCCATACACAGAAGCGATTCAATGTGCTTTCCAGGAACAAGAGCAGCAAGAACATAAAACAATAAAATTAACATGGCAACATAAAACAGCCTATTTTGAAATCAAATTTCAAATACACAAATAAAGTTGGATGTAAGAGTAAGACGAAAGGCTGAGCAGTTACAGCGCAGATGGGGCACCATAAGAAATATTCATTCAAAGGCTGATGAATCCGTGAAAGTTTTCCATTTTGATTTAAAGGTTGGAGTTGAGGCACGTTTGAGGTCATGAGGACGCTGATTCCATCTGTGTGCAGCATAGAAGCTAAAAGCAGCTTCACCCTGTTTGGTTCTTACCTGAGGTTCTACCCATTGACTACTTGAGGATCTCAAAGCCCTGCTGGGTGTATCAGGGTACCCGCGGGTCCTTAAAAAGTCTTACATTTGCTTTTCCAAATTTAAGGCCTTAAAAATCCATAAAAATTACAAATAATCATTAAATAGAGTTTCCAAAGGTCTTAAATTACCAAAGACCCAATAAACAAGATTCTTTTATTTCTATAAATTTTTCATGAATTTCTAGTTAGTGTTCAGCATTTTTGTGTATGATGTTGGCGTAAGCGGAACCGTACACATTCAGTTGGTTGTGAAAGGGGGCTATTTTTAGATGAGCACATTAGCTGGTTAAGCTAGTAGGAGCTTGCGCCATGGGGAAGTGCAAGTTTAATGCTAACTGGATGGCTAATCCCACGTTTATGACATGGTTAGCACCGGTTCCAGGCAATAGCTGGAAATTATAGCTTAAATTTAATTAAAAAAAATTGCTTAAATTTGGTCAAAGTAGCCTTAATAATAAGGTCTTAAAAAGTCTTAAAGTTGGCTCCCTTAAACCTGCAGATACTCTGGTGTATATACTACAAGGAGATCTAACATGTATTTTGGTTCCATGCAATTAATTGATTAGTAGAAGCACTTTGAAATCAATTCTGTAGTTTACTGGTAGCCAGTGTAGAGATTTAAGAAC
Source organism: Nothobranchius furzeri (assembly GCF_043380555.1). Taxonomy (NCBI): domain Eukaryota; kingdom Metazoa; phylum Chordata; class Actinopteri; order Cyprinodontiformes; family Nothobranchiidae; genus Nothobranchius; species Nothobranchius furzeri. The sequence goes on from NC_091745.1 coordinate 69,383,150, forward strand.
AGCAGTGGTGTGCTTGGTTCTCTTAGTTCTTGTTAAGACTCTAGCAGCAGCATTCTGAACAAGCTGCAGTTGCTTCACAGCTTTTAGGGAAGACCAGACAAATTAGCTTTACAGAAAACAAAGGTGATCCCCACAGAAGGCCGAGGTACTTGTTTCTAATATGATCAGAAGTATTTTCTTTGCTAGTTTTAACCACTTTTGTTTTAATTTCCAGTTCTTGGACCACTTACTGACTGGAATTGAGGACATCTGTGGACACTATGGTCATCACCACTGGAAGGACAAGTATGGATTAGAACTTCAGCTGATTTATAATGATTTAGTGGTAGACACGAGCGCTGCTATTTTATGTTTTAACTAGGTCTGCTGGAGATTTATGATGTTTTATCATTTTAATGTAAGAAAAACAGACAAGAGAATCTGAATCATTTCATCATCAATGTCCAGATGACTCTTTAATAGCTATTTGTAATCATATATTTTTGCTAAGACTGAATAGATCTCTCGTCATTATTTTAAATTCCTGCTGTTTTTTTTATTTATACTTATTTATTTATTTTCAGGCTGAACCGATTCAACAAGAAGTATGTGAAGAAGTTCCTTATAGTGAGCGAACGCTCTAAGGAGCCACAGCTGATCGCCTTCTACCACAAGATGGAGATGAAACAAGCCATTCAGCTGGTGGAAAGTGGGGGTGGGTCCAAACTGCCCTCTGCGGTCCCTTCCACTGTCTCCATGCAGTGAGTTCTCTTTTATTCTCCCAAATGAAACGTAGTCCGTAACTCCATCAACATCAAAGACAAACAACAGTAAGGCGTTCAATGTGTTGTTGGCTTGTGGGTTTGAATGTTGCTTTTAAAGTTTCTGGTTAATCAGAGTTGATTATTAGCTCTGATTCAGTCTGATGTCTAACAGGAGTTCTAGGACACATTTTTTTTAAACAGGAAACTGTTCTTTGCGCCTCTGTAAAGTTTAGGAAACTTTATTGGGGCTCAAAATGGCCCAGGAGCCCTGATTAATGGCCCTGTGCATCCCCATTATTAAGCCCTACAATGAAATGACTGGTTTGCCCCACCCACTCAGCCAAGACTTGAATATGAAATGAGCTGCATGCTGATTGGCTGGTTTACCCCAATGGCTCTATGATGCTGCTTGAAGCTAGAAACTCCACGTGGGGCCGTGTTGATCCGAATAACTCGATATGCGTGCTGTGGACATATCTGGAATTTATTCATAGTCTGGATATTCCCTCTACATCCTGGAAATCTGTGCTACTACGTATCTTCTTGTTTTCTTCTCATCCAGTGACATTAGCAGTAGCTTGGGGCTAGTGTTGGTCTGCGGTTAGCATTACTGTGACTAATGTTTACATATTTCTGACACTGAAATGGGTTGGTACTAGGGATCGACTGGTGTATACTTCTGCTAATAAATCCAGCTGATATTTACTATTTTTTCAATAGCAGATTTAAAGTCAGGCACATCTGCAGGCAGCCTGGCGCTGCAGCAGAATGAATTTAAATGTGTAATTACATTCCTGAAACACATCTGCTTAAAAATCAATTTAGTACGTTAACGTTTCATTTATTTACCTGTTTGTTCAGTTTATTGATGTGTTTGATTAGCTTTGGTTAAATGTTTGATTTTATTACCGAGCAGTGAACAGAAGGAAGGTTCAAGAGTTGGTTAAATTCAGTTCTCAAGAACTGATTCGGGTTCAGGAAAGCTGTGCCTCTTGTTGTTATTGGTGACATTTTAGCATGAAAATTTTTAGATATCGGCCAGGAACATCAGCTCGAAAGAATCAGCAGCACATGATTTAAAACATCCATCAGTGGATCTCTAGTTGGTACATCCAAATCTAAAGGTGTGTGTGAAAGCTTGGTAAGTGTTCAACCAGCTTTTCTCAGAACGAGCCGTTTCTCCGCAGCTATTGACTAATTATTCAGTTACAGAGGAAAGCAGGGGAGAGACACCCCGAGCTGCCTGCATTCAAAAACAATATCAAGTTAATGTGGTTTAAATTTTAGGACACTTTTAAATATGTTGTTAAAAACAGCGTAAAATATTTGTTTCTCATATAACCGATGCTGCGTTTCCTCATCCTTAATGTGTAATAACAGACATGCTTCGGTGTGGGCTTGCTTCGGCTCTTTGTAGCATTTGAAAACAAAGAATCGTGAGTGTTTTTCTGCATTTTTACTTAGAAACATTCAGCCCAAGAACCCTCCAGCTACTACTAAACCTGCTGAGAGAGTTCTTCCACAGCTGTCCAAAGGCAGAGAAGAGGAGATCCGGAAAATCCTCAGGAGCAACCTTCAGAGGACACGGCAGAGGGTATCACCTTCAAAGAAATCATTACTTCCTCTGCTTTTTCTCATCTCTGTCACCGTTATGCACCTCCATGTTTCACTGGTCTTGAAAGCATCATTAATTCAGATTTGAAGGAAAGACAAAACATGACCTATTTAATTTATGATGTATAGATTATTTTCTAAGCCCCAGACACTGTAATGATTTTATTCCCGTAGGCGTCGTGTGCTTGGTTAATTAGCAGCACTGCTGTATTAGTCACTTTGCGTGGGTCTTTTTTCATTTCTGTTTTTCAGTTGCACTCCTACAACAGACACACTCTGGTGGCTGATCCCTACGAGGACGGATTTAGCGACTTAATCCTGAAAAAGCAGAGGATGATGGCAATCGACAAGAAGGTACATAACCCCCGTTAATCATAAATGTTTGTTTGTCTGTGAGCGACAGAACATTGCACCTTTTTTAGATTTCTTCAGATACAAACTAAGATTTGTGTCTGATATTTGTTTTTACAGAAATATGAGGTGGTTTTGTCTGCCAGTTGAGCGCTCCTACACTTTAGTGCTTTCATCATCTTTCCTTATCCAGAAAACAGGAGCAACCCAGAAGTTATTTCTTGTAGCCCTAAGAAGTCACAGCATCCTTTTGTTTTACTCTAATATCTGGTGAAGCAGGCTAGAGGCTAATGTTGAGCTAACAATGCTAACGGTGAATTAGAAACAAGTAGTCGGCTCTGAAAGTATCTTGTTAATTTTTCAATTACCAACAACTTGATATTACAGTGAAAAGTATTTATCTAATTATCAGCTTATTGTATAGGACTCGTCTTTGCGCGTCATCTAGAATCTTCTGGCGCTGATTCGTACATGGCAACAGCCATGAAATTCACGAACGGTAGTGAAATAGTCGCTTTTTGTTTAGAAAAGTAGACTGCAGTACCTAAATTTGACCACATGATGTCATTCATCCATCCATTTTCTGAACCCGCTTGTCCACGCAGGGTCGCGGGGGGACTGGTGCCTATCTCCAGCGGTCAACTGGCAATCAGGCAGGGTACACCCTGGACAGAGAGCCAGTCCATCGCAGCACATGATGTCATCCTTACATAATGCACCTTTAAATTAGATTTAATGAGGGTATTGATGAAGGGTGGTTCGCTAGGAGCTCTTGGTTTGGTTGAGTTCCTTAAGCAGTTAAATTCTTGTACTTCATGGATGGTGAATGTTTATAAAGACTTAATGTTGCAACACCTAAAAAACAAACCTCATCAAATCTGTGTTTTCCCAGATTAAAGAGATGACGAACTACCTGACTGTTCCCGCTGCTGCCCCGGACTCCCCGACCATGGTTAGAGCCAGACTGGCTTCAGGTAAACGCATCCATCCAAGTGTTGGTCACATTCACACACCCAATATCTGCCAACGAGCTGCTTTCAGGTGCTGCTCCGAACCAAAAACAAAGCCCTCGGTGCCGCTAACGGGCCTTTGAAGAACCCGATGTTTTGTTTTGTGTCGCTCAGTAATCAAAAATCAATAAAGACCCGAGCTACCCTGCTACTGGTCACAGCTGCAGCGGTAGATTTCTCTTGTTTCTTTGCCGGGTGCCGTTTAAACCAGAGTCTGGTTTCATTTTAGGCAGAAATACAGATTTCATACCTGCTCAGCAGCAAAAAGGAAACAAAAAGCCTTCAGGTATGTAGCGAGTGGACAGTGGCGATAGAAGAATAATAATTCTAACACGCATGTTTGTAAACGATCACTGATTGTTCATCACTAATGAGGAAGGACATGCCGGATTCTGATCAGCATGCTACACACGGGGAGCTTACGTATCCCAGCATGTGCTTCACTGTCTGATTTACTTTGTTTTTATTTTTTCTTCACAATACAGCCACGAACAAAGGTTTTGGGAACTGTCGCAATATTTTAGCATCTTTTAATCTTTGTGTAATAATTCATATCTGTGTCGTTCTCAGAACGTTTGCTCACTCCTGTACTGTGAAATAAACTTCTTTTTGGTGGATTATTTGATTGTTTTAACAAAGTTTGTTGGTAATAAATCTTATGTCATTAGAAAGCCTGATTGATCACTTTTACATGAAGGTAAAACTTATTCAGATCCACCAGATGGGTAAGCGTTGCATAACTTCCACGAAGCGTGGTACCTAGCGATTAGCCGCCATTATCGTGGACTTGTGCATTTCCTCCAGCCGTGTGTCACATTTTGAGCGCGTCCCAGAAGCGTACGGATGCGTTGCTCCACTAAATTTACACCTTTGAGTGTATTTTTTACGTCCTGCGTCTCAAGATCGCATCAATCTCTGCAGTTCGGATTGGGCCAGACAGGAAGATGAACACCAAAGCAGTATAAAACATCCAGAAACGTTCAAAATAAAAGTTGCATGTAGATTTCCTGTTGCTTAACTAGTAAAAGACTAAAAAAGTATGTGATTTCTTGTGAAACTTCCGTAGCTGAGGTAAACGGAACAGAAAATAAACCACAGACCTTTTTGGATACATGCTGCCATCATTCTCCTCTTTTGTTATTGTGTGAAATGCCGAAATTATGAGTGGCCTTGTTGCAATTCCCCAGTTGTTTCATTGCACCTCGGGACATGCTGCGTGGAATGCTTTTGCTGTAGTTTTGCATCGAGAGAAGTAAAACGCGTTATGCATCCAGTGGAAAGGCCGGGCAAGAATGAGCATCGCGGCTAAATGTGTGAGTAGTGCCTCCTTGTTCATTAGATGATTGCAGTCATAAGACACATTGTCCCATTTTGACACTTTGTCTACGAGGCCGTCAGGAGCCGCAGCGGCAAATGGAAGATTAACACACAGCTACAACAGCTAGGCTCCTCCCCCTTATGCTGGTCATCATTCTGATCATGTCTAGCTGTGAATGGCATCCTATTCCTCAACCAGGAGTTGTTGAAGTTGTGTCGCTCCCTCGACAGAGTCGTCTTCTTTACAAGTTCTATCCCGTAGTGATGATTTCTGATCGGACTTTCCTAGATTTATTGCCAAAACTCGCAAAGAAATAATCCACCAAACGTATTTCCTGACTTTTTGTGCAAAGTTTGGTTATAAATGTTGTTTAGGAGCCCATAAATGATTTGCAACAAGCCCACCGCCCACCCCCCTGTACATGAAATGTTCATGCATGGTGCTGAAATCGGTGATTTACTCGATGTTTCAACGACTGTTTTTGGTAACACCCTGATTTGTTTTGTCTGCAGATCCACAATCTTACAACATGAAGCCAGTGTCAGGCGGCGTGCCGACGATCCAGGTGGACCTGGCGTCCCCGCAGTCCCCAGACTCTGTGAGGCTGCTGGATGAGCTGGGAGAGGCTGACGGGAAGGAACAAGAGAAGGACCAGGGCCTGACGATGAAGCTTCCTGGTGGGTCAAGCAGACCAAACAAACCTGGTGAAACGGAGAACACGAGGGAGCAGCAAAAGCTGACGCGGTGTCTGAGCGATCCCGGTCCCAGTGCGGACGAAGACGAGGACGAACCCTTCCTGCCCTGAGATCCAGAACTGTGAGGTCGAGCTGCATGGCTGCCTTCACTCAGAGGAGTTACAAAACAATTACAAAGCCAAAACGGCGAATGCTGTAATAACCAGAAAGTCTATGTTTAAGCAGGAGCCCGCGGGGTAAAGAGCCATTTCTTAGTTGTTGTCATCACTGTTGATTTTATTAGACAGTAATGGAACGCTGCTGCTCTGAGATGCAGGAAAGAACTATGCAGTACCAAAGATCTGGACTGTTTTTCTTTAGTGTCTGTTTTTAGTCTTTAAACCACTGAGACACGCAGGGCCTCAAATCAAACAGAATCTTTGGTTCGCTTTAAAACACGACGCGTTACTTTTGCCTTTGATCGTTTTAGTTCAGATGTAGCTGTTTAGAAACAAAATTGGCCTTATATCATGTCAGGTCATCACGCTCAGTGCTTTTATTACTTTTGTCATTTTAATTTGACAAACATTAGTTGTTTATATGTCTGGGTGTTGGTTTAAAGTTGAAATGGTGTTTAATGAATTTTTGCAAACCGGAGATTTGTGGTTAAAATGACAGAAGCTGTGGTCCGCAGGAGCTGCTGAGCTAAAGGAACTCCTCTGTGTTGTCGGGGAGGTTTAGCTGTTCGATTCTATTCAAATTTCAGCCATTTTAAGTGTTTTTCTGTGTAAAAGTTGTAAACAATGATTCTCGCCTGCTGTGAGCAGCCTCAGTTTGGAGAAATGGAGTTTAAATTCTACAGGACAGAACACGTGCAAGACGTGCATAGCTGCCACCTTAAATGAACTAGTTTCTTAAACGTCAGTGTTTTATTATTATATTGTTTTAATCAAATGTCTTTAGGTGCTTTTTTAAAATCGTCTCTGAACATAAATTTTATTTAAAAAAAATTAACGATTATGCCAACGTCATTGAATAAATCTGTTCATCTTTGTCAATTTTCTGTTTGCGTTAATTCAACAGAAGTATTGAAAATCAGCTGATTTCACCTCAAGATGCACCAAAAAGTGGCGGTTTTTACTTCAGCAAATAACCAATAAATTACCTTGATAAAAGCTTTTACCGTGGAATTGATTATCTGAATGTTATTATTTTTAATATTACAAACCGCTATGAAAGTTTGGAGATCTTCGCTGTTTTAAGACGACAGAATCCATTTAGATTTTTCAGCTCTAGACTCCTGTTGGATGGAAACTCAGTTTATCCAGAAAAACAGTTGTTCACAAAGCTTTAAAAATAATAATTAGGTTGAACTTTGACACAAAAAACACTTAAAAATGGCTAAAATATCCTTTTAAAAGCGCGGTGTGGCTGAATGTTGGAAATGCTTTTTTGCACAGATGTTCAGATCCGCCGTCACACCCGCTCTCCTAACCAAATGACTTTTATTTATAGGAGTTTTATATTTTACGTTAGTGCCCGTTACGGTTCTTAAGGTAGAGTTTTTTTCTTATTTCTTTATTGAGTTACTGAATGCTCATCTGCTGTCACTTTCTCATGCCACATATCAATATCCTGATTTGCACGGGCGTCTTTTTCTGCACTCCACATTCTTAGCATCACACTGTCGGCCAGTAGTGGCAAAAATTATATGGAAGTGTGTAATTCTATGCAGTTTAGTTGTATTAAATAAATTAAATACCCTTTAACGGTCATTTTACTCTTAATTGTACAAATGACTGCTAAACGCAAAGTCAGCTATCCGACTCGGGCATTAAAATGACTCGTTAAGACATTTGCACAGCTTTGTGACTAACAACGGTAACTAATCCTGAATGTTTAACATGATCATAAATGTTTACCTGTGCAGAAACAGCTAGATGAAGCTAACCGCTCACATTTCCACGTCGTTTACTAAAGTTTGATAGATGAATGAGAGTTTACAACTTTGTAATGTTGTCGTTTAGCTTATTTGGCAATCCTAAAAGGTAAGAATGTGTTTGTTTTTTTAGCTTGTCTCATCACATTTTTAATGTAAGTTACTTTTATTTAGTTTGTAAGACCACTAAATAAGTCCAGATAAAAATTTGCACCTTAAAATTTTTTCTGTCTGGGGAGAGGAACCTTCAGCAGAAGTCACGTTTTAGCATTTGGGTTCTTTTTTCTCCTAGCTGCTCTCGCCGTTCCTGATTCTTTTACACCCTAGAGTTCAGATTACAACAAAAAAGGACGAACACCGGAGAGAATTGGTGTACTTCCACTCAGTCTGATTATATTTAAGTAGCTGGTTGCTATTAGGGCTGGGCGATACATCAAAAATTTATCGTAATTGAAAATTCTGACACATAATTTTTCCCATGCCAATACAATTAGTATTTAAAAAAAGAAAATGTGTGTAAAGTTAATGTCCCAACAGCCCCATCTAGTGGATAACTTTTGTTATCGTTATCAAGGTGAACTCCATATACTGTGATATTTAGGCCACATGCCCAGCCCTAGTTGCTATGGTTACCATAGTGAGATCGGGGATTACGTCTTGTAGCTGTATGTTTGTTTATATTGTTTTAAATTATTTCCCTTTAATCTTACCTTATTATAATCCAGGGAAAACACTGAATTCAGTTGGAAATGCCACTTTGTTGGGATTATTTATTGATTGTAAATCCACACATGTTTAGTTTATTTATCTGTGACTTTTTTTTTCATCAAACAGGAACTAATCATTTTCTTTTAAATGTTTGTCTGAAGATTTATGAGAAGGAACCAAAAGTTTAGGGATTAAATTACAGAGACGACCATTACTTCACATTATTCCAAAGACTTTAGATTATATTAAGAAAGAATCACTATTTTCATATTCTTTTCTTTTTCATACCAAATACATTTGGGCAAACATTCTCTGACGTGTTTAAGAGAAATGTTTGGTGCAAAATAATAATGTAAATATTCTAATGTTCTGAAGCCATATAGCCTTTAGAGAAGAACCGGTTTATTATAATTGTCGCATCTGTCTCGTCGCTTGAAATCAAATCAACAGTTAAATTGTCTGAAATTTTCCAGATGGAAGCATAAACAAACTGGATGTTTCTGGAGGTCTTTGTGATTGTTTCAGAACGTAGCCGTCTTTTTCACTGATGCCTCTTGTTTTTGCTTCTATAATCATGTGCTTTAAATGTTCGGGTGCTCCATTGTAACAACAGCTGTCGCTTTATACCGAATGTCTTTGCTTTTATGTTGGCGTGTGCATTAAACCATCGCTGTGTTTACTTCAACAGAGGAGCTGAAGTTTTGCCTCAAATCAAAGAAACCGGCAGGATTCATGGAAACGGTCAAGAATGAATTAAATATTTGTGTTCAGTTGAACTGATCACCAATTATTTGTTTCTATACATTTTTCATTTGGTTCTCTTGGATTTTGTATAAGTTGATTCTTAAATTTTTATTTAATCCTTTCATGCATGAATTATGAAATTTTAAATCAGGATAATTTTTGTATAATTTATCTTTAGGTATGAATGAAACACATTTCCACCAAAAATATTTTACTTTTAATTTTCTAAGAATTTATTAAATGCCCGGGGGGGGGGGGGGGGGGGGGGGGGGGTTCAGCAGCAGCAACTTAGCTAAAACATCCTATAAATATTCTAAACTGATACACTTTGTACACTGTAAAAAAACAGTCTTCAGTTTACTTAACCAGGTTGTGTCAACTGGTTCCACGGTTCATTATAATTGTCGCATCTGTCTCGTTGCTTGAAATCAAATCAACAGTTAAATTGTCTGAAACTGGATGTTTCTGGAGGTTTTTGTGATTGTTTCAGAACGTAGCCGTCTTTTTCACTGATGCCTCTTGTTTTTGCTTCTTCTATAATCACGTGCTTTAAATGTTCGGGTGCTCCATTGTAACAACAGCTGTTGCTTTATACCGAATGTCACGTCACCCTTCTGTTCATTGAGCTCCACTGGCTACCGCTAGCAGCACGCATCAAATTCAAATTGCTAACACTAGCATACAAAGTCCGAGATGGTACGGCTCCCATCTTCCTGAATCCTCTTGCAAAGGCTTACGTCTCGGCCCGGCCGCTCCGGTCATCGCAGGATCGTCGGCTAGCAGTGCCTACACCACGCTCAGGACAATCCAGACTCTTCTCATGCATCGTTCCACAAATGTGGAATGACCTACCAAGCACTACCAGCACTAGTAGTAGTGATGTTTATTTGACATGGACACAGCAATTACATTGGACGAACCAGATGCATTGTTTAGTGTGTTAGCACACGTGCTAATTTGCAACACTTGTCCTAAGTGCGGCTTCCTTTTCAATTTTCAAGAAACTCCTGAAGACCCTGCTCTTCAGAGAGCATCTTCTTAACCAGCACCCCTCCCTGCACCCGCCCCCCTCTCTACTGTCCACTCATTGTTCCCTCCTCTCCATGATTGATGTTAAGTTGTTGTTATTGTTGTTGTTAGCCTCAAGGACAACATGCCGATTATCACTTGTAAGTCGCTTTGGACAAAAGCGTCTGCTAAATACATAAAATAGTTGCTTCATGTAAAGAGTCGTGTTTCCATTGTCGGAACTTCACGGTCAATTCTGGGAAATTGAGTGGGCGATGCAATGTCCTGGTCCTCTCAGCTGTTGTTCAAATTCAGCTTCAGCCCTTTCAGAACTTTGCACAGACGTCAGCATACCACCAATGCTTCACCAGTGAGTGATGTCACTGATCAGCGCCAAAAAACAGTTACATTAATAATATTAAGTCTTATTCTGTTGAAGTATATCATAATTTAATCCATTGCAGGACGAGAGTAGCATAAAATGGGGCATTCATTGACTAGAAGAAGCAAATTTTTTATGGCACTCAGTGAGACAACAAAGCCCCGTGAATTACGCTGTTGCGGGGGAATTTCTGGTGATCGGTGCTTATTTTCTTTTGCTTCGATTTCTGCTTCACAAGCAACTCTTCTAACAGTTGTTTTGAACGGTATCTGCTGAAACCACTTCCTACTGAGTTACAACCAATCAGGGTGAGTTAACCAAAAGCTCCGCTCGGCTACTCCACCAGGCCTTTCCGAGTACCTACCCCTGCTCAGAAAGTTCTGGAAAACAGCCGTTCAGCCCGCCCGGTCAAGGGGAGACACGCACGTCGGGAAGTTCTTGTAAATTTACCTCAGAGTTCCAATAACACAACATAGAACAGTGATATTACTCTTTTATATACACGATTTAGTGGGACCAGTTGACATAACTCAGTTGGGTAAACTGAACATTTAATTTCTTACAGGGTAGCTAAGTTGTACGTGGGTTAGAATGAGCTAGGTCTAAGTTGATGATAGCAGTTTAATAATAAAGTGGTGGTTCAGGTGGTGAGGGATCATCCTACCGGTTGTGAACTGGCTCTTTGAACCGACTCAGTTTAGGGAAACCGAAATTAGTTCTGACCAGACTGATAGGCTAACAGCTAGTCAAAAGCAGGCCAGTCATGTAACTGACCTCACTGTGACTCTTAGCGTATAGATCTGAGCAGAGATCATCTCTTTCTCCAAACTGAGGTCTTGCATAGAGCTAAGACATGAATTTCTCCTGATTTTCCTAACCACCCGCCTGAAATCACCTGAACCGTCCCGTTTAGTAGCCCCATGAGTGCGTTCACACCATGACTCAGCTTAATAACCCCTGCTGTTGTTAATCCACCATGACACGTCTGTCTTTCTCCCGGGTCTAATTCCATTTTCCTGATTCGACTCCCACAGCGTGCACTTTACTAAAGCAGAACCTTTATTCTGGAACTCCGGTGGAACAGAGAGCAATAAAAAGGCTTTATGTTAGAGTTCACGAGTCATTTAGGATCAGCCTCATCGTAGGACGAGTTCTGGAAGACGAAGCGGAGTGGAGATTTCCCCCTTTTTACTCATCCTGCCTCATTTTATCTTTGCCATTCAAATCGATGGTTTGCAGTTTCTGAATTGTAATTTCGCAAATTGTGAAATATTTTTTTACCTTCTATTCACAAACATATATACTGTACATAAAGATGGAAACTTTAACGCCATGTTCAAATCTGAAAATATTAAGTGTGCGCTACCAGTGTGCACGTCGTCAGCTTTCATCACTTCAGTGTAATGATCAGTCTAACTAACAACTATGCTGTAAAGTCTGTCAGAAAATAAACATTAAATTCTCATTTCAAACATGCTTCTGTCTCTTGGCTGAAGATTTTTTTTTTTTGTTGGCAGTCAAAATTTTGCAGTAAATTGGACATTTTGATAAGTCTGGTGGACAAAATGTTCTTACAAGATTACCAGAAAATAAATGAAATGGTAAATTTTTTACATAATGATGACCTTTTTATCTTCAGATTAAAGGTAACGCTACATTTCTGTTATATTTCCATGAAAAGCTGCTGGAATAATTCAGTAAATTAGAAGCCAGGGGAAGTGGTGACCCTCTCCCTCTGGTTCTAAAAACATTTTAAAAATTTTAATTTACATGCATAAATAGTTTTTTTTATTTCATGTGGGGATTTTGCATACCTTAAAATTATTTACAGTCAAGCAGGAATAAAATTTTCGGATTACTTCATTAACCTGCTGTAACATTAAGGTGGCAGTGAGGCTCATATTTGAAAAATAAAACATTCAGAAGCATTTTGAGCTTAGAAACCTTCTAAAACAATAATAATAAACAACCCGTGAGCATGGGAGGATTAACAGGAGGACAGGGGCCCATAGGCTACACTTGTTCGGAACCAAAAATGCTTGATCGAAGTGAAATATTCTTATCCTATATTTTTATCTGCAGATATTTATTTTAATTAGGGCTGTCAAACACCTAAAAATGTTAATCTAATTAATCATAGGGTATTTGTGAATTAACCATGATCTACCAATATTTTCTGGCATTTTCACCCATTTCACCCCAGCAGCCAGGATCCGGGTTTAAGTTAGCATCCACCGTCAGCGTCACCTGGCTAGGACCTTCTGCCGGGCTCCCATCAGAAACAACTTGAAGCAGGTCTGCCTCTGCCCCCAAGTGGACAATATCAGCTTCTCTGTGACTGCTCGTTCCCTCCTTTGAGCTAGCATCATGAACCTCTGCCGCTCCAGCTAGCGTAGCTCCGTTGCCTTCATCGTGAACGTGTTGCTTTTCTATAACCTGCTGTTGGGTCCAGCAGCAGCTTTAAAATATCCTGTCAATTTTGGGATTTTCTGCAGAAGATTTTTGTGCTTTTGTTCTTTGATTCTCTCCGTTTTTCTTTTCTGAGTGCCACTCTCATTTTCTTTCTGACATTTTTTTTCATTTCCCTCGTTAAGAGCAGCCTATGATACATGAATATGACGCATCATGTGACACGTTACTTCACTCAAGACCGCCACAATGTTTACCCAATCAGTGTTGCTTATGATTTTGTCAGTTCAAGAATATTCTTGCATGTAAATTTAAATAAAATCATATATTTTTAGCTGGACAATGGGGGCCCCAGAACACACGTGGGCCCCTAGGCTTAAGCCATATCAAGCCTGTGCATTAATCCGGGCCTGCCCGTGAGGTTAGTGAGTTATCTGCTTGTTGATGATTCACCACTAAATGGTTTTGTCACTAAAACCCAGAATGAATGAATGAATGCATTTGCAGCAACACTCACTCGCTCACTCTCACCTGGATGGTGGTGGAGGATCCATCGATCCAGCCTTCTTTTCTGGGTGACAATACTTGGGGACGGGTGTCTCCTGGGGAACTGATTGCCTGTCAGAAAGACCTCAGTATGTCCAGCTGAGGAGGATCATGTCTGATGTGATCAGTCTCACTGTCCTGGATCTGTTTCTGTTCAGTTTTGACACCTCAGAACATCCGAGTCCCTACACCTGCTGAAGTTCACTCAGCAGTGGTGTATACGGGACCGACGGGAGATGGAGCGTGGGAATCTGGTGGAATGTGGTCAAGACAAAGGAGGCGATGACTTCTTTATTTTCTTGGAAAACCAAATTTCAGAGACAAATATTCCAAAGGGTCTATTTTACTGCTCAACTGATCTGTTTTGTGTAGAAGATGAATGCTTCGCAGCCCAAACATCTGCACTGGATGACTTTTTGTCTTTCATCTTAGTTATTTTTACAGAAGAACTACATCAACTAAATAAACAGCAGGGGGAAAAAAAGTCTTTTTTTGTGATTGACTTTAAAGATATTCCACCCCTAAGTGAAATTTAGCCTGTGGTTGTATTACTCAGAGTTAGATAAGTGGAGAAGAAAGCATTTTGTATCCGGCCCAGTCATTCTCCTAGTCTGGTAATATAGGGCTTTTGATCACACGTGATTACGCATAGCATTATGGGATGTGCGCGGACAGGAAGCTTGGCGAGTGTAAACAAAACGGTACTGTCGCAGAGAAGAAGTGGATTTGAGTGAAAGAAAGTGTTAAACAACATGAGATCCCAAAAAGGATGCGGAATATACAGGGGCACGTTAATTAAAGATATTGGGGACCAGTATGTGGACAATATCATCGTTATAAATGGTTTTGATCTACATGAAAGACCCAAGACCAGAGCACCGATGACGTATTGTTCCCACTGCAGTTCTGCATAACGGACATTTTCGGCTTTCTTTTTTGTGGTGTGAGCGGATGCAAATGTCCGGATGCGAGTTAAACGTTTTATTTGTTGGTTTTTCTAGTAAAACAATCCAAATTGTCCTCCTACAGAAGAAGTGTAGCGAGAGAAGTTGTGTTGTGTCAGTGCACCCGCATTAGCTAGCCTCTGTGTGTGTGTGTGTGTGTGTGTGTGTGTGTGTTTCATGTGAATGTCGCGGTTGAAGGAAAGAAATGATGTATAAAAAACGTACACCATCTGTAACTTACCAGATTGAAAATACACTGGAAGGTGATGTTTAGTCGCCTTATATCTGCGATCCAAGTGAGCCAACAAGACATTAAGCTAGATACTTGGGCTTCGTGGTTTTGGCTCTAAGCAGGAAAAGGGTGAAAAGTTAGCTTGTTTTCCACCTTCATTCCCCTGGCAATCACGTGTGTCACCCCACAACGCAGCGACGATTTACTAGAGTTGTGTAATATAACTGACCAAATGGATAATCGATTAATTTAAGCCGCAAGAATGAGACTGAGCGCGCTGTTTACAGTAGAAACAAGCAATAAATAAGGACTCACACGCCTGAAGTCACAATCACAAGCCCTATTCTGTTAGCTTTAGCTTAGCATAAACAATGTGTGTGAATGGTAACAGCTAGCATTTCAATCATACAAATTCTAAAAGACATTACTTCCATGAACACAAATGCATGTCTTCTAGGGACCCTAGAATGTTAGCTGGTACCATATGATGTCACAATGTCGTTGTGAGCCTGTGTGTGTGTATTTGTTAGCGGCTCCGCCCTCTCAGTCTGCTAGGCAACAGCATTTGTTGCATTTTTCAAACAGGAAGTGGGAGTGGAGTAATAGGCCTTGTTCGAGTTGAGCAGCGTCTCGCTTGGAAACCAGACGAGAGCAGATGGAAGCAGCAGGGGGAGTGGCTGAAAGCCGGCGTTTAAGTCGGACATATTTCCCTACATGTGTAGCTCGTGGTGACGATGGATGAAGATATCGCGTTAGAGTTCACACTTTTTTAATTTTCAATTTTAATTCTGGTGCCTGTTAGCAGCTGAAACACATCCTCACGTGCTTGTGGATATCATATATTGTATATGAAGGCATGACTGTAATAATAAGTAAAGGTTATCAGCTGTAGCTTCAGTGTGCTCATAGGAAACGTGACAAAAGAAAACAAGACACATTTCTCTTTATGGCTTATATTGTTGTCATCATCAACGTAACATGATTTACAGAATACATGTGACCAACGAACATTTCATGTTCTACCACCGGATGTTTGGATCAAAATATGAACCAATTAGATCTTCGATCAGGTGAGAGCCAGGCGTTTCCCGTCATCCCCTAAGTTTTGCAGCCAATGGAGAACAACTGAAGCGCCTTGCTCCAAAATCTGCAGCCGCCTTGATCTCACGAGGTTATCGTAGCCTACGTATGCATGACGTCAGACCAAGTCGGCGTCAAGTCGGACACAAATCTAACCGGCATGCACTGCTTGCCGATCACCGCTGATTTAATCTGCGCAGAACTGGCTTATCTCAAACACGGCCATACTCTGGTAGGGGGTTACTTGCTCTTTAACGAGGGACAGCACACCATCAGAAAATGTAACTCCACCCCTAGTCAAGATTTGAAAAATGCTATGAAAGTGGGCGTTGCCAGGAGGCACAGAGTGGCATGGCCACGTGTGGGGAATTTCCATCCTGGGAGGGAGGGGGAGTGGGAGGAGACTGTACTGATGACGTGAAATTGTTCCAACACAGTCAGTCACAAGTTTAAAATGCAGTAGCTGCTGTTCTGCCACAGGGGGCAGCACTAAGACGTTTTTAGACCTAGATTCAAGATTAAATCAAGTTTACACAAACGTGTCAAAAAATGCACAGAAACAGAAAGATTACATTTGTAAAGACCCAATTATACAGTTTATAAGCAAAAAATGTATTTTGGGGTTTAGTTACTGAACATCAGAGTAAGTTGTGGAAAAATGGCTGAATAAATGATGGATAAAGTAGGTGTTATTTGGGGCCAATGTGTCACGCCCTTGCACCTTACTGTGATGGCTTACAGCAGTTTGAATTCGTAATGTAGTCCCAACTCTACAGCGCCTCCTGTAATTCCTTCATGTTACTTATTAATTTCATTTGGAGTCGATATGATTATTGAGGTCACCAAGAAAAAGTTGGATCATAATTGAATCATCTTCATGACTTTTTCACACTAAATGCTAGCTTTTACCATTCACTTACATTGTTAATGCTAAGCTAAAGCTAACAGGATACTGCTAGATTAGGAGAACAGCTGGGCTGGTTGTAAAATGCATTTCTTCACTGATCTAAATGGCGAATACGGCAACAGACTAATGTTCACTCAGGGGTGGAACATCCCTTTAAGGGTCTTTCATGTAGATGATTGACCACATGTATTTAACAAGCCTCGTTGCTGCATCAGATTTACATATGTAGCGTAAAATAACCCTGAAAGCCCTTCAAATGGATCGATCCACCTCCTTTTTATTGATACTATAGTCCAGTACAATTGCTGTCTAATTTGTCTGTCAAATGGTTTTTCATCACAAGAGAACTGAGTGAATGAATCTTCTCTCCAAGGGGACTCTCCTGATTGCTCCTCGGTGTTTAGAATAGTGGTCCTTTGTGAAGCTGCTTTTGAACACCAGGGTGTCTCAACTGAATGCACATAACTAAGTGCTCATTAGCCCCATTTAGTGCTGTAAACTGTGACGTATCTTCAAAATGACTGAAAGTTTCTGTAATGCTCTGACATTTGGATGCCTCCAACACAAATTCAAATCTCAGAGCCAAACCGGTGAGCCTGACTCCTACCAGCAGATGGCAGTATGCAACCGTCCAATCACTGTGCTCTGTGACAAGTGCAGCCTTTACTTTTTCTCTTTTAGTTTCACAGCTAGAACCGTTTGCACACTGAATGCATCACAGCAGTTTTAATCTCTGTGTTGAGGGGAGGATGCAGGCTTTTGGTGGCCTCATTCCATCCGTTTAATGGTGCGCTCGCTATTGCACCCCTTCTCGTTTACATGGCTCATGTACCTCAACTACTGTATGGCTTATTGTTGTGTGCAGGCTTTTAAAGCCCTGAGCCGTCGCAGCCTGCAAGCCAACGCTCTGGGGTTCAGCTTCACCAGCTGCGCTTAGATAATGTTTGGTTACACAACAAGAAGTGTTTTGAGTTAGAGTGTGATGGAGAAGGGTCAGGTCAGAGCCGTGTGTGGTTCGTTTTGTCTTTAAAAAGCAGAACAGGCAGATGTAACTGCTGTGAGACAACAAACTGGTTTTTACTTTCGGATGGTGAATTATCTGCCGTTTCATCTGAGCTGGGTTCCATTTGGGCCGAATCAGGAAAGGAACAGTTGAAACAAAGGAGCACCTCTCAGGCTGGTTGATGAGTCACTTATCCACCACGTTGATATTAACTTGTTTGTTTTATTCTTCATCTTTTCTCTGATCATAAATCTACAGAAATTAGTCAGATTTTATATCAGAGTTTCTGCTGCTTGGCTTAACTTGACTTCAGCTCAAGGGCGCAGATAGGATTTTCAAACGGGGGGGGGGGGGGGGGGGACAAAGGTCCAATGTACCCTCCCCCAAACACATACACACACATGCACGCACGTACACATATATAAACAATTGCAAGAGCCTTAACTAGAGCTCAGTCAGTTTGTGTAATTTCATCCAGTGGTTTACAAAAATAAAGGATCGGAGTCTTTCTGAATCTGGGGGGGACAGAACCCCCCGCCCCCCACCCTATCTGTGCACCTGCTTCAGCTCTCTGCAACATCTGGAATCTATTAATACGGGCAATGAAGAAAAAAAGACGAATGAACAGATGAATTAACGATGGATGAATGGATGAAGGGAATGAAAGATGGATGAACAGATGAATGAATGAATAGATGAAAGGAAGGAAGAAAGGGATGATGGAGAGATGAATTAATGATGAATGAATGGATGAAAGGGACAAAGGATTGATGAACAGATGAATTAATGATGAATGAATGAATGAAAGATGGATGAACAGATGAATAAATGATGAATGAAAGGAATGAATAGATGAAAGGAAGAAAGGATTGATGAACAGAATAATTAATGATGAATAAATGAAAGAAACGTATTGATGAATGAATGAATGAATGAACAGATTAATTAATGATGAATGAATGGATGAAAGGGATGAAGGATTGATGAACAGATGAATGAATGAATGAATGAATGAATGAATGAATGAATGAAAGGAAGAAAGAAAGTGATGAACAGATGAATGAATGAACAAATGAATGAATGAATGAATGAATGAATGAATGAATGAATGAATGAATGTGATCATGAACAGATTAATTATTGATGAATGAATGGATGGTAGGATGGACAAATTACTGATTGAATGAATTTAAGGAAGAAAGAGATTATGAATATATTAATTAATGAAGGATGGATGGCAGGAAGGACTGATGAATGGATAAATTAACAAAGGATGAATGGGCGGGTGAGTGAGTGAATTATAGGACTGATGAATGGACGAATTAATGAAGGATGGCAGGATGAATGAATGGACACTTGAATAATAGACAGACAAATGCATGAATGAGTGAATAAAATAATGATGGATGGATGATTAATGGACAGAATGAATGAATGATGGACAGACAGTGTGATGGCTGCAGCTATAGACGCTTATATTAGGTGATATTGATGAAACGTCACTCAGTCACAATAAAGACCAACACCACTAAATTAGAATTTAGTTTTTCTTAATTATCGGGTTTAATTTAGAGTAAACAGTCTTCTGTAGGTTTCTAGTCCCTTTATATAATCGCATGACACTGTTTTCTAAAATGAGTGCACATATTTTAGTTTACGTTGTTGTGTATGACAGGATGTAACCCTTTTTCTTTTTAGAGGCAGCTGCAGTCCCTCTGCTGACCAAGTAAGAGGTGGAGAAAGGGGCAGAGCAAGGCTTTAATGAGACCCACCACCATTCGTGGGAGGGAGGGATTTGCTTTGTAGGTTTCTTGGTCCTTCACAGATGGATGGATGAACAGAAGATCAGTGTGAGCAAACTCTCTACCTTCCTGTCTGAACTTGTGTCCAGACCCGGATCATGGCCCAGATCTAATCAACATCCAGACGGTACCTCTCTACTGGATGGACTTGTGGGTCCATCATCACGCTCTGCTCCTGAAACTGATCCCTGATTCTGATCCCAGAGTCAGAAGGCGCTCCGCAGCGATGCTTCACCCTCCCATAAAAACCAAAACAAACGGTAGTCACAGAGACATTATTAATCCAGACACACGGGCTTGGGCTGATACCTCCGCGTCTGTTGTTTGATGTATTAGAACGAGCAGAACACAGAGGTGGACTTTTTCCATTGGCATCTTGGTTGATGAATAAAACATCAGAGTTGGAACAGAATTGAATTTCTGAACACAAGAGCAAAATGGTTATGGCTCACAGGACACTTTACAGTCTGTGACCCTCTGCAGAAAGTGTTTTTAAGACAGTCAGCTGTTTCTGCAACGTCCTGCGTGCTCGGAGAGACACGAAGAGGCCATTAAGTGATGTTTACGACGTCTTATTATCTTCTACTGTAAATGCAAGGCACGCCTTTAATGGTACTCCACAAAACGGGAAGGAAAGCCTCTGCTGCTGATTCTTTATGTTTTTGACATTGACTCCCAACTATTAAATCATGAATCGGCCTGATAACACCAATTTGAAGGATGCATTTCTTTGAACGGCTTTTTGTTAAAAGGTTGAAGGATCCAGAGCACCTGCATGCAGAGCAAGGATTAAAGAAAAATAGATGAAGAACTTCACAGATGAGTGTAAATGTGAAATAAAGAAGGATTGGCCTTTGTGAGGGACGTTTAACAGTGAAAAACACGTATTTCTGGTGGGAAAAAGGCTCTGCTTTGGTGTCACACTTGCCTGTTGGTAGCAGTGTTGCTACATCGCCTCGCTCATCGTCGTGGCGACAAAGCCGGCTGTCACCGGCCGGCGGGGCTCCATGCTACAGCAAAGAGTAGACTCATGTTTAAGCTGGCATTTTAAGAAACTGCGATCTGATGTGTTTATTAGGTTTTTTTTATAGAATTAACACAAATGTGCATCATCTATCTGATTAAATGCATTTATTGTCTTTTGTTTCGGATATCAGTTTCAGGTTTTAAAGTCTCAGATTGTTTGTTTGTGAACAAAATCACTAGATTCTTGCAGAAATTATAATGTTCAACTAAATATTTTACATTTAGAAAGTGAGCCGAAACAACATTGCATTTTTTTGTCTGACTGAACCACAAATTATTTAGTGATAATTGATAAATGACCTTTCCATCCATTCCGTCAAGCAGCGGGTCAGTCTACGTGCAAGATCCTGGTCCGACAAGTTCATCCGGTCCTGTGTAGGAAGCGAGCATGGGGAGGGTTTATCACCTCCCAGACTGCTGATGGCACAGCCCTTTTATCCCAGGTGTGGCTCATTAGAGGGATTCAGCTCAGCTGTGCTCATCTGCAGCCTGGAAGAGAGGAGGGGAATGGGCGGAGTCTGTGCTGATCACTGGGGCTGGGTGATCCTGGCTCCTGGATCTTAAGAGGCCAGTCGCCTGTATAAACACTTTAAATGTGAATAAAAACATCCATTCATGTTCTCTCAGAGTTTAGTTTAAGGAAAAGTGTGCCTAAAATAAGTCGTTTTAAAAAGTCCTTGTTTGTGATGTCACACATGGGGAAATTGGCATAGAGCCACCTTTTACATGCCTGAGAGATCTGCTGCTTGAGGAGCAGCGACTCTACTACGAGCCCCTCACATATATCTGCACTTCTCGGCTTGTAACAGCCTGTTTGGGGAAGGGGTGGGCGTGGCAAACTGTAGTTTGTTTTCTTAAAGTGACAGAGCCCTGAAATGGCTCATTTTTGAAGGTACTGAAAATGTCAAGAATAAAAAGAATCTGACATTGCTTTATGAGAGAGGATTTTATGTAAAGACCATCATGAGCATTTTGGTAAAAGATAAGTTAAGAAAAGTAGTCATAATATGTCTCCTTTAACAGTGGAAATAGGGCCAACACATTCTCACACCCAAAGCGTCGAAAAATGACGCGTGAGACCAAGTGTCAAAATATGACGATCAGGGTGCCCCAGCGCGTCGGGAGAGGACGCGCTGTGCCAGAGCGTCGGTATCCGACGCCCGCGGTGAGACGGACATTTGACCGACTTGTGAACTACTTAACCTTCCCCTCACCCCCATTCTAACCTTAACCAGCTTGCGCGTGCAAAGCTTTGAAAATTACTGAGGATGGGGGTGAGGGGAAGATTAAATCGCCGGAGGTTCGAGGAATAATGTCCGTGTCATCACGGGCGTCGGATACGGACGCCCACGGTGACACGTGTCCCTGCGTGCCGCAGCGCGTCCTCTCCCGACGCACTGGGGCACCCTGACCGTCATATTTTGACGCTTGGTCAAACGCGTCATTTTTGACGCTTTGGGTGTGAGAATGTGTTGATCAAATAGAACACAATGACCTTAAAGATGTCCTGATCTAAAAATGTGTACCTGATGGTGACAGAAAAAAAATGCCCGAGGAGTTTTATGCTTCGTTAGATGCTAATTAAGCAGAAATGTCCTTGGAAAAATACCCTGGCCAACTAAATTAATTAGAAAAGCAGCTTTCACATTAAAATGAATTATTGTGACAACAGATGAGAAGGACTTGGAGGCTCATTCTCATAACATCATCTTCTGATGAGTATATTGGGGATGGAATTTGGATTTTGAATTGACTTTCAATTATTCCCAAAAATGGTAAAATTAACAATGAATGAGCCAAAAAAACATATTTTAAATGAATTCTATAGTTGTTTTCTGAAAGTAATTTGTGTCTTATGCAATAAAAACATATCTTGTGTGATCTGTTAGTGCTGAGTGTGTTATCACTCTCAGCTACTATCTGATGAAACCATCCGCCATCGAACTGTGCAACACTAGTTAAACATCTTACCAACATGTTAGCTAAAAGGTTATACAACATTTAGTGCAACTTTCAAACAGTATTAGCAGGAGATCCGTGGGAAGAATTACCTCCCTCCATTACAGCTCCGAACCGTCTGGAGCGGGAGGAAGTGACGTCACACAAGGCTATTCACAATGAAAGACCCAAACAAACTTTTCTCAAAATGTCTAAAAATATACATTTAAGATGAGAATCTTGAATGTAAAACGATTGTATAGAGTAAGTAAAATAAAAATATATAATTAAATAAGTAAATGAAATAAAATTTGAGAATTTTGGTGGAATGAATTGCACACTTTTCTTTCCATGCCACACACACACACACACACACACACACACACACACACACACACACACACACACACACACACACACACACACACACACACACACACATATAGGGGGTCCTCCAGGCTTACTGTCAGGGTGACACTGGCCCACCCTGGCACAATTCTACCACCGCCCCTTGCCACCACCACTAAAGCCATCTGTGACCCCTCCCATCTTTGAGAAGAAATGACTTCCTTTGGCCCTGAAACATATTTTTAGGACAATATTATTATAAACTGAAATGACGTTGCTAAAGAAGGTTTGAAAAACAGAGGTCTCGATGACAAAAACAAAAAAGGCCGCGCTTTTATCTACTCAGTAGGTGAAAACCGCGGACGATGAGATGCTGAAACATCTGCAACAGATGTGTATTTTTCACCGGGGCGTAGATGCCAGCACACCGAGACCACCGAACGGTGCTGTGATAAGCCGCTGTGAGCATCCATCAGGAAATCAGACCAACCCACCGGATTGTGGAGCAGTGGACCATCTCGTGCCCCCTCCTCCTCCTCTCTCATCTTCCTCACCCCTGCCTGCGCTATATGTCACAATTCCAGCCCTCTCCTCTCGCTTTCTTTCCCTTTTTTTCTAGTTTTTTCTTTTCCTGCGCAAGAGGACGCGCACGGCACGGCGACGGTGCGCACCACAGCGAGCTCAGAGCTCGGCAGGCGGCGGCTCTTTTGTTGCACGCCGGCGGACTGGATGTTGGATTTGCTTCTTTCACGGATTTGGATCGGGGGCTTAGGATAACTTCGCACGGGACAAAACCCGCCTTCTTTCACGTCCGCCAGCGATTTGTTTCGCCCGGCGTGTTGACGAGAGAGAGAGGGAGGGAGAGGGGGGTGGGGGTGGGGGGGACCAGAGGCTGAGGAGCGCAGTTGACAGACATGAGACATGAATATTCACGCGTTTTTCCCATCCAGCAGCTGATCGGAGCAAACAGCGCCTAGCTCGCGTGCTCGTCAGTGTTTTCCTGGGATGCTGTGATGCAGCAGCGTGGCTCTGTTCAGACGGAGACGAGGAGAAGATGCCGTGGTCGCCTCTCACCGCAGGGCAGTGCGTTTCTGACGAGCCCAGCGGCATGGATTAACGCGCTCAGCCGCAACTTTCTCCACAGACCCGCTGCTTAGAAGCGCGTTTGTTCATTTATTATTACTTAACCAGGCGTTTGCTTTGTGCTCATTTATTTCATCGGATCTTAGGAGGCGCTCCTGTAGGCGTGTGTGCTCCTAACATTAAAATCCTCCACATGCAGGGAGGCCCAACGGTCGCGTATGCAAATCCAGGTCGATAGGGAGACCCGGACGGCGGCGGCTGGCTGTTTGCTCTGGAAGTGTCACGGGGGAGTGTTTTGAGTCCAGCACGTTCCGTTTTTTTTCTCAACACGAACCTCAAAGGCAGCAGAGCAGACACGAGCCCAGAGGAGCGGAGAGAAACACTGTGTGGTTGCTGCAAGTCTCCAGAAAACTTTCAATGGTTTTCCGAAAGTTGCCCGGTGTCTCGGCATCGGGCATG
Source organism: Nothobranchius furzeri (assembly GCF_043380555.1). NCBI lineage: Eukaryota > Metazoa > Chordata > Actinopteri > Cyprinodontiformes > Nothobranchiidae > Nothobranchius > Nothobranchius furzeri. Next base: position 69,407,418 of record NC_091745.1, read on the forward strand.
GGTCTCCGCCTGTCCCAGAAATTCGTCTTTCTACTTTTCCTCTCGGGTTTGGTCACGCTGTGCTTTGGAGCCCTCTTTTTTCTGCCCGACTCCGTCCGACTAAAGCGCATTTTTCTGTCCAAGACCGAGGTCCAGGCTGTCACCGTCGGGTCAGACAACGATGTCAGGGAGCACCCGAAGAGACCCGGCAAGGAGCAGGAGCATCTGCGGGGCATGACCCCGGCCAAAGGGGACAGCAAGCAGAAGAGTCTCAGCCGCAAACCCTCCGTGTCTCACGAGGAGGCAGAGGCTGGGGGGAAAGCGCAGGAGGACATGGCTCTGTCCAGATCCAAGCCGGAGTCCGCCTCGGAGAAAGCCACCTCCGCTGACCATCACGGTGCCAGCTCGGATGCTTTCAGTTTCAAGAAGTTCCAGAAGTGTCTCCTCAAAGCTACGCTGGGGACAGACGGCGGCAGACCGGCAGACCCTCAGACCAACGAGCGCCGGGAGAAAGTTAAAGAGGTGAGTGTGAGGTCCTCCTGCAACTCCAATATTCCTCATGAGTGTGTCTGCAGGGTTGGGGGCTCAGAAAGCATGCACGTGGGGATGCACACACTCCCTCTGAAATGCTAGACATCTGCCAACACAGCCTAGGGCTGTTTTTCTATTGTTTTTAATAGATGCATTAAAAATGTCAACAAACACACAGAGCAGATAAAACGGCTGTAAACAAGTAAATCCCAACCAGTCATGGTTAGATCAGTCCCATCGCATTCTTCCAGAGGAAGATTTTATATGTAACCCTTAAATCAACCAATCAATCAATCAATCAATCAATCAATCAATCAATCAATCAATCAATCAATCAATCAATCAATCAATCACTCAATCAATCAATCAATCAATCATCAATCAATCAATCAATCAATCAATCAATCAATCAATCAATCAATCAATCAATCTTCAAAAAGCACTTTAAACACACAAAGTGACCAAAGTGCTGTATTTGATTAACATCAACCATTTTATAAACAAAGCACTGATATTGGTATCTACAGCCCTTATCCAATGGCTTACAAGCTCAGTCTATCACCCGTTTTTGTGTTCCGTTAACTCGATCCTGCCCCTGCAGCATCACCGCCTCTCTTCTCCACACAATCGCCTGCAAGTGATGCAACTGTGCGCAGTCCCTCTCTGGCCAGGAGCTCTCCAAGCTGTGTGCTAGCCTTTGTTGAGCCCTGTGGCACCAATAAGGGCTGCAGAGTGCGATCGTCTGTGGATCACACATCTGTACCCACTCAAGACGAGTCGGGTGGAAAGAGTGCAGCAGGGGGTCAGTCGCTGGCAAGTGCATACAGATGGGTTTCAGCCTTGGCATGTGACAGGGATAAGTCCTGTTGTCGCTCTCTCCTCGGAGCCTGGTGTCACCCTCTCTTGCTGCTCACATGCCTTCGAGGTGATGTGCTACATGGCGACTGAGGCGTCAGAGGACAAGGGGTTGTTTTGCCCTCGCAATCTGAGCTCCACACACTCATATTCTCTCTGTTTGTTGTTCTATCAAGGAGATGTCAGTGTTACTTATCTGCAGTTGCTGTCATCTTTGGAAGTGTTTTTCCCCTCACCTAATCAGCTGAAGATCAGTGTAGTGTACACAATCAGACACACTTACTTTGCATACTTTCAGTGCATAATTCTAGAGTGTGTTTAGTGTGGTTTTATGTACCCCCCTCCACACACACACACACACACGCACACACACACTCACACACTCAGTATATACCCTCTTGAGCATGTTGTGCAACAAACCTCGTTTATTCTCAGAGGCGTGTATTCACAGTGCCAGCCACTGTGTGATGCAGTCAGGTTTACTGATGTCAAACCAAGGAGTAGCAAAAGTTTTAAGACTGAATCACTAAAAAATATAGTTAGTGGTAAAAAGTCTTGTGAAAGAAGTAGGGATGCAATGATACCACTTTTTTCCAAACCGATACGATACCGATACTTGGATCTGAGTACTCGCTGACACCGATTACCAATACTGATACTTCTACCACACAAAAAATGCAGTGATTTGGAATACAGATTTTATTTTCTTCTCTGCTTTCAACAGGAAAATACTGTGAGGTAGATAAAACGTAAAACAAATGAATAGAAATCATCACAAAACTAAAATATTAGGTGAACAGAAATGACAAGTTACAGTGAAGCCATTTTCAAGCAACTGCATCGGTATCGGTTCCTGGTATCGGTTCACTTTTACCAATACCGATACTGGTATCGGTGCCGATACCGATACCAGTATCGTATCGGTGCATCCCTAGAAAGAAGTGGTGCACCTCTTCCCAGGTAACCAGTTTACAAAAAGACCCCTGAAAAGGTACAATAACAGGTTTTACTGGGATTTCTGAGCTGTGCACGTTGTTTTTTCCCAGGTCAATAATTTCTAATCAGAATCTCCTGGTTCTCCAGCACCTGACACTTTAATCAAGGCTATATGTGACCCAGCTGGTCATTGTTCAGGTGTTTCTTTTGCTCGTTCAGGGCTAAGTTCACCCTGACGGAGATTGTAACTTTTAAACTTCTGATCCAGATCTCAGGTAGTTGGTCCTCACAATTTTGTTTATTCAAATGTATTTTTGAGGTTACCAGAGTATACAAATGTTTACTTATCCCTTGTATACCAGTTGTCTCTTGATAGTCTTAAGTTACCATTTAGTAGGGATGTAAGAAAATATCTATATGGCAATATATTCTAATATTTTTTCCTGCAATATTACATTGATATTCAAAAGCTGTGTCTCGAATTTCTGGAATAATTTACATTTGTGTGTTCTCCTATATTTTGGTGCAATTCAAGCACTGACCGCTAGTTGGCAGCAGTGTGCAACTGGTTTTGTTTCCATAACTGAAATGTAAATCTCTCTATTATGGTTCAGATACCTAATGTTAACTCATTCACTGCTGGCCGTTTCCTGATCAGAAAAGCCCTTCGCTGCCAGCATTTTTCAGTGTTTTCACTGTTTTTTTAAGAGTCACAGAACGATGATGTCAATGTCAAAACTACCAAAACAGAGTAGACTCACCTCTTACATCAGGAAGAATCAGCGCGTTTCGAGCGTTATCCGTTCTTTCATAATCCGTTGTCGAATTGTGATCGGCAGAAGCTTTTCCGGTTCATGCCTCAGTTTTTTTTTACCAAAACGATCTCCTAACACATGGATTTTATGCTTCCTGGTCACATGACGTACGCAGATGAAGATCGACTTGAGAGCTGGGATGTTTTTTGTCACGGTGCGGGTGCTCGCTCCGACGCCCACACAGTAAAAAAAAAATACAAATGGCATCCATAGTCGCCAATGTCAGTTAATGAGTTAAACATGTTAAACATCAGTCTGGACTGTTTATTGAATTTTCTTACAATAATTTAATTCTAAAAACAAACAAGCTAATATAGTTTGGCTGAATGCATCACAATATATCGCATCGTCTCCCCTGTATCGTGATACGTATCGTATCGCCAGAATTTCACCAATACACAATATTCCATTTAGAATAATCAGATTTTATTTGTACCTTTCAGGAACTTCTAGAGAATACATATTAAGGGTCCACGTTCAGCCCTAGATGATAAAAAAGTTCAATCTCTTTCCCGGGGAACAAAAATGAACTTCTATTGTAACATTGGTGTTTACTGTGCATAGAATTAGAGGTTTTCTTGCCAGTATTCCAGCTCATATTGTTGTCTGCAGCCTGAACAGCCCTACAATCCTTGTTTTGACTGTAACGGAATGCAGAAAGTGGGCACCCCCCTTCACAAGCCCAGAAAAAGGGGTCCGCTCAAGCCCAGTGAGTGCTTCAATTCTGAAACTGTGAATGGGCATCGTTTTTCTAAGCTGCCAACAACAAGAAAGCAGACTCCCCACCTTCTCCCTCTGTGTGCACATCCACTGCCAAGACAGGGTGAAACAAGGGACAATGACTGCCTGATCACACATTACAAATGTTAAAAGGCAGCCCTAAGGATGCCAGCCAGTACTCCCAAAGTTGCCAAGGTGCTGCGTACCTATTCCAGCAACTTCCTGCTGAAGTCATTCTCCTCCCCAGCAGGATAAAAACGGGAGTAATCTTCACCCAGTCTCCTATTTGTTATGCTGTAATGCATCCCCCCCCCCCCCCCCTCCTCTGAGTACATGGCTGCTTTGCTGCCTCACCAACTCTGGCATAAGAAGTTGGATAGCAGGAATCGCACCACAAAAAATGCATGCCCAGAGCAACAGGAGGGTGTTCTTCCTGGCATGCATGCTCTTCTGCCATCCTGTAGGCTAAAACTTGGAGTGCAGAAGTAAAATATGAAATGCAGAGAGAGAGGAAACACATGAGACGAAAAGTGGAGCAAGGAGGATGCTCCGTGGCTTGGAGGGCTGGGGCCCATTCACGGACTCCATATCTCCCTCCTCTGTTGGTCCTCACGACATGGCATGCATCAAAAGAGACGTGTGCATCTAAAGGCTGCATCTGTGAAGTCTGAGATTTGCTCACTCCTTCGTCCACTGAATGTTTCACAGAGATACGCCGGGGCAGTCAAATAAGGGTATTTGCTTGCGGAAATTGGAAAGTGCTGTATAATGTGGGCTCTAACATATGATGCATTTGAAAAGGGAGGAGACGGTTACACAGAGGAGGAGATGGAGCTGACAGCTGAGCTCCGCAGCAAGAGGACAGACTTACTGCACCTTCTTGTAACCGAGTCCCTGTCAAAGGAGTAATAGAAGGCTTCCCAGCTTTTTTTGTCCTCTTTTAATCTCTCTTTCCCTTTCTGTCTCCTCCCTTGATTGAGAAGTTGGGGACAAACGTGCAGTTTCGGTTTTTGATTGTTGCTAAAGCTGTTCTAAAATTATACCGTAGTGAATGGTTTCTGCTTATAAAGGCTTGTAATGCTGGCCTATCACTGTGAGTAAATAAGAATTTCTAATATTTTTCTAACCTTATATTTTTAGATTAAATGTGCAAGAGACAGGATTAAAACTAAAATAACCCTCGGATTAAAAGGTCTCTACAGCTACAGAAACATGTCCCCTAGGTTTTATCTTAATTTCCTTATATTCTTAAATAATTTCCCTGAGCCAATATGTGCTAAAATGACCCTTCACAAGGTTAATGAAACGTCATTCAGACCCACACCGCCCTTTGTGGCCAGAATGTCCCACTTGCAACTGCAGAGTGGCGGGCCGCCTCCTGTTGGACTTTGAAAGAGCTGAGCTGACATGTCTGGCGCTGAAGTCTGCTTCCAGCACATTTCCTGCATGTTTTAGATCATGGACACAGCTGATTTGTTTAAATTAGCAACAAATCACTCCTGTAGACACTAATGAAGGCTGAGGAGACATTTCAGCTGTTTGATAAAGGCGTTAAAAACATGAACGCACAGAGGAGATAAGTTTTGCATTTGGTTCTATTAAACGGACGCCACAGGCCGCTAAAAGCAAACCAAAACTGCCTAGTGTGCCTTTAAAAGCCTCACGACAAAACAGTAACACCACAAAACCAACACGTTGTTTCTTGTAAGGTCTTGTTCAGTGAGAAAATATGTAATACTTGTTCTTTTTGTTTCTTTTTGAAATATGATCAATCTGTTTGAATTTCACATGCTGTGAAAAATGTCTTCAAACCCAATTTCTTGCATTAGCAACAGGAAGTAGACAGAAAACAAGTGATTCAGAAAAAGCCAGTCTGTTCTACACCACAGGGAATATTAGTATTCATGGCTCCGCCCTCCGTGGCTTGTGACTGCAAAAGGCTGTGTTGATTTTGCAGTCAGGAGTGGGCAGAGCGTGTCTTTTTATATTAGAAGCTAACTGTTAGCATTAGCAACTCTCCAACAATGTGGAAAATGCTTGGGCTTGTTTTATTTGTGTAGAAAACACATCAATGTTTCATGTTTTTTACCCAAAAATGTATTTTACAGGATTCTGAGTCTTATTAACAAATGTAGCGATAAGAGTCACCTAGCTGGATATCCTCGAAGTAGCCAGCTTTATTTTTTACAATTATTATAGAGGTTTTAAGGCTGTAAAATCCCTCAGTACACACTTTATACACCTTTCTCAGACAGACTTGTTTAAATACTGTCAATGTGCTGTAAAAAAACATTTAAAAATTCCACTAAAGGTCAGAATTGTTTTCAGGTGTATTTATTAGTTTTCTCTTAACTAATATCAGTGTTTCCTTTTCTGAGCTGCCTGAATGTTTTTCCTCACAAAAACACAGCTAACGCTGATTATATTACGGCCACAGCAGCACCACAAAAACAATAAAGCAACCAGATGCGCCTCTCCGTGCGTTCGGTTCTGTTCGGTTCGGGTCCAACATTCCCCTCTCCTCCTGCCCCTGCTCACTGCTACCACTGTGAATTTTCAGATGGTCACCTCTAATGATATTCTCCCCAGCCGTGGACATTTTCTCGTTTCAGACATAAATTGTTCAACTATTATCGGCAGCTTGTTCCAACATAGCTGGACCGGGACTCTGATTGGTTCTTTTCTCATCTAGTCCCACCTCTCCCAATTGCTGTTCGGTTCTTTTTTCCGTTCGCCTATCTTTTTCATTTTCTGATTGGATTTTCGTTAATGTCTATTGTCTTTTATTTATTGACGAAAAACAATCCACGAAATAGCGAAGCTGCGAAGGGTGAACTGCGTTCTACTGAGGCACGACTGTACTTTAGTCCTATATTTAGAAAAAGGATGTATTTGCGTCTTCTTTGACAGCGTATGGTGGACTAACCCATTGACTGACATCCGTAGCAGTGAGTACGTCACGTTCGTCGTCCATTAACATGTGGAGGCCATTTGAAAGACAAACATAGATCCTGCCCCACATCTGAGCTCTGTCTATGGGTCGTGGCCAGGCTATACATTCACATATATTGGATGGCTTGCCAAGCTAATGATTTTGTGCTGAAACACACATGCTGCAGGTAAAATTATGCAGAAGTTTTGATTGTGGAAATGAACTTCTACCTATGACCCATGACAGCTCAACACTAGAGGAGTTTAGGTTTAAATGACTCTCTTTGAATCCACCTGCATCAATGTTTTGACCAACAACATTAGTCGTGTGTGTGTGTGGGTGTGTGGGTGGGTGTGTGTAGGTGGTGTTTGCATGCAGTCTGCAACATTGAGCCTGATCTTGTAGAATTTTCCCAACAGATGTTTTAGGAGAAACTGTTTATTCTATAAAATAGGTTAAACTGCATTTGTGTTGACCTGGTTCACCTCACTGACACGTTTTATGCAACTTCTCTGCTTAATACCGCTTCCAGGGAAGTCAACAGCTGGGGGGCATTGCTCCAAATAAATATTTTTGGAATTTTTTTATATAACTGGTTTCTTCAGTGGGGATTTAAATAAAAAAAAAAACCTCCTACCTCATGTTGAATTCCCTTGAAAAAAACGTGTCAAGATCATATGTGTGGAGCCAAAATTTCACCTAAAAAAACTGACCAACAGATGTGGCTGAAACATACAGAGGACCATATTTAAAGGACTGCCAAAAAAGCCTAAGTTAGGTCATTTTTTTCTTACATGTGCTCTAAATTGCACTTGAAGTGATTTGTAGTAGTCATACTACGTGTTTGGAAGTGCAATTAGGAGAATTTTTTTTTGCCTTTAACTGAGCCACCACTTCACACAACCTCACACAAACTTAACACAGCTCTTCTTAAATAGGTGATCTTGTAGCTGTGCTCGAAATCCCCTTAGAGAAGCAACGGCCGGAGAGCAGCGTGACTGTCTGAATGAAATGCTGCCGTTAAGCCGGCACCTAGCCAGCAGCTTGAAACGTCGTGAACCCCCTCCGCCCCTCATTCCCGCTGCTGCTTCCTTTCCTCTAAGTCAGGTATGCCCAACAAGCTTCCGTCTGAGCCAGGAGAACGGCCTCCTGTCGAGCAAGATGAACACAATCTTTAAAAAAGGGTTCCTTCTCCCCCACGGTTCCCACAGAGCTGAGACATTTGTGCTTTTCCTCTCCGCTGTGGATGCTTTGCAAATGTCAGAGGCTGGTGTTTAGACTGTAAGCCTATCGTTGAGTTTGGTCTGTTTATGTGGGGTGTGAGCCGCCTGGCACCCCCTCTGGATATTGTAGTATTGTGCGAGTCAACCACAGCAGAGGCAGATATCGTCAATTACTCAGCGTTGCTTTGCTTTGTTGCAGACTTTCTCTGCCACACAGGGAAATAATGACTTGCGTTGATGTTGATTTGTTTCCTTTCTGCGGTGTGATCATATCTTTGAAAATATAGAAATTTACAGTGTTAAGCTGAAGTAAATCTAGTGATCTGCAAAACAGCAAAGCCTGATTTATACTTCTCCATCTGCGTGGGTACGGAGACACGCAACGCCATGAGGAGTCGAGGTTGACACAAGGCCCACAGAGGGTGATGGAGACATGCCCAATTTTTGAACCATAGAAAGTCACAAAGGCCGCAACCCTCTCATTGGTCGGAATACCGCTTCCTTTAAATTCGTCAACAACAACAACCCCATTTCCCCTTCATAAAAATATAAAGAGTACCAAAGATATTTAGCAGCAGACACGGCACAGAGGGTAGAAGGTCTTATTGAAAAGGTCTCATGATATGAATGTTAAAACACTCGTCACTGAAGGAGTACAAAGACACGCGGCAAACTCTGTTCGTGGATGGAAATGACAGGAAACGTGGGTTTGGAGAGGACGACTGAAGAGGTGGAGGAACATGACAGAACGCATTTGTCCGTGTTAAAAGTCTCTGAAATACATTAACACAAAATAAACATGATATTATGTAGGGCGACGGTGGCACAGGAGTTAAGTGCTCGCCCCATAATCGGAAGGTTGCAGGTTCGAGCCCCGCTCAGTCTGTCACTGTCGTTGTGTCCTTGGGCGAGACACTTAACCCATGTTGCCTTCTGGTGGTGGTCGGAGGGACCGGTGGCTGCCAGTGCTCGGCAGCCTCGCCTCTGTCAGTGCGTCGCTGGGCAGCTGTGGCTACATCGTAGCTCATCCCCACCAGCGTGTGAATGGGTGAATGACTGGTTGTGTTGTAAAGCACCTTGGGGGGTTCCAGGACTCTAGAAGGCGCTATATCAAATACAGGCCATTTCCCATTTATGTAGAGCTGCACAATATATCTATCGTTATCGTGATATCAGCATGCAAACTATGCATATCGCAAAGAACAGATAAACATCGCAATGAATGGTCAGCTCAAATGTTTGTTACACATAATGCGTTCTGTCAATCAAATGATGTTTTTTTAACAAATCAAATAGAGCTCTTCACCCATTTGGCCAATTGGGTGGGTTCTCATAGGTTAGAGGCCCGCCCCCGAGGCGGACTGCACTTGATTTTGATTGTTAGCAAACACCTGAGTTAGCTTTGTTCTGCTTTTTCTGCTCTGCTTTTCTCAGGATCCACCGATTGCCTTTTCTTTTTGTTTCTTTTCCCCTTTCCTCTCATCTTTTGCTGTTCTCATTTTTATGATTTTTTGGATAATTTTTTTTTAATTTCTTTGTTTTTGATCATTTTTGTTCCTGAGTTAAGTTTTTCTTTATCACAAGTAATATTGTCATCGCATTATTAATCATCACTGTTATCGCATATTGCATGCTTTCCTAGTATCATGCAGCCCTAATATTATGTATTCTATGGTGGACCAGAGACTCCCAAGATCAACGCTGCGCCCTCTGTTGGCTTGGCAGGGAATTGCTTTTCAAATCTCCCCAGAAAACAGTGATGTCTGAAAGGAAAATGTCTTCATCAGAGCTATTTAATTCCAGGCCTCGACGGCCGGTGTCCAGCACATTTTACTGGTTTCTGCAAGTCCAACACATACATTCAGTTGTTAAATTATCTGTGCAGCAGCTCATCAGGCTCTGCAGATGCCTATTAATCACCTGCTGACTGAAATCAGGTGTGTTGAAGCAGGTTAAAACCAAAACTTGCAGGATACTGCCCCCGAGGCCTGGAATTTAAAAGCCCTGGTCTACGTCAGTGCATGTTCACAACTCTGCAACTGAGCTGACTGAAATGTATAAATCAGGTTTTAGATTTAGACACAATAAACACAATAAGAAACTCTTCTGTTTTAACTGTCATCAGACAGAACTAATGCAGCTTCTGCAGATCTCTTAGGCCTAGTCCACACGTAGCCGGGGTTTTTTTGAAAACGAATATCCGCCCCTCCAAAAACTTGCATCCACACCACTGCGTTTTAAAAACAAACTCTGTCCACACGTACCCGGATAAATACGTTGTTAAGGACATGCCAGACCTGTAGGCGGCAGTACTTCCCCCGTTCTTAACCTCGTCCTTCGTCTGTGGTCTTCCGCAAGGAGCAGTAATTCCGCTTGCAACAACAAACAAGCAAAAAGCGCTTGGACAATTGATGAAGCGAGCGCAGCTCTGAGGGCATCCATGCTGTCGGCTAGTGTAAACACAGGTCGCACACGTGATGTCAGCATTTTTTTGTCGCGGAAAGTGACGTTGCGGACCTTAAAACTCCGGTTTTGTCCGTCCACACGCAGACACCCAAAACGGAGAAAACGCAGATCTTCACTTTGGCCGGAGTTTTTAAAAAGATCAGTTTTCGTGTGAAAAAACTCTGTTTTCGTGTGGATGACAGGCCAAAACGTAGAAAAATATCTACGTTTTGGCAGATCCCCGGCTACATGTGGACAGGGCCTCAGTTGCTCCTCATCACTAGTTGTAGAGATGTGCACTGCATGACTGAAGTGCTGTGGTGGTGCAAAGGGTGTGGTGTCATTTGCATTTGCACAATATTCCGAATCATACTTTTTCGATGCGGTTCGTTTGTCTTCTATAGACATATTTGAGGTTACGTTTGAGGTGGCTCTGGGGATTGCTTAGACCACTTTGCAGTCATGTGGCGATGTTGAAGCGTTAGTAAATGACGTTTGGTCTAAAAGGTGAAAATGTTCAGCACAGAGACTGCTATAGCATCAGGAGTTTTTGCAGCAGTGCTTGTTTTTTCTACGTGCCCCACTCCATCGGTCCACAATAGTTTTGGCCTTTTCTCTTTTTGGTCACAGAAAGAGAAATGGGGTAATCAGTGAAGAGAGGTGCGCTTAGATGGAATGAGTCCTTTCTCATCAAAAGCCATAATGAGTTTGACTCGTTTTGCAGCACCTGAGATCAGAAAGTAGAAAGCAACCCAACGAATCCAGGAAACTGAATATTAAGATTTTAATAAGGTAAATGTCTGAGACCCTTTAAGTATTTCAGATCTACAGAAATGTATGAATCCTGTTGGGAGTTGCCTCCATCTTTAGCTTCACTGGCTGCCAGTCAACGTCAGGGTTCATTTCAAGATCCTGGTTCTGGTCTATAGGGCCTTACATGGACAAGCACCATCTTACATTGGTGACCTTCTTAGTCCCTACACCCCCAGCAGGTCCCTGAGGTCCAGTGATCAAAGCCTACTGGTTGTGCAGCACCAGGCTAAAGACCAAAGGTGACAGATCATTTGCTGCTGTGGCCCCCAGACTCTGGAACTCTCTCCCCCTGAGTCTGAGATCAGTGGACTCAGTGGTCTCCTTTAAAAAGCAGCTGAAGACTCACTTGTTCAAGCTGGCTTTTGTATGACCTTCTTCACCACTCTCTCTTTATTCTGCTCTCCCCACCTATTCCACCTTCCTCAGGATCCACTGATTTCCCTCTTTCCTAGTCACTCTCTCTCTTTAATTTTTTTTTAATCACAATAGCCTATTTTTGCTCATTTTAAATATATTTTTAAACATTTTCTAAATGCTTTTTTAATATTTTTACATTTTTTGTTTTTGTGAAGCGCCTCATGGTTTTTATCCTGAGAGGCGCTATAGAAATGATATCTTCTTCTTCTTTCTTCTTTACATTGTCGATTCTATTTATTTTTTTAAACAGCAGCTGAAGACTCATTTATTTAGTCAGGCTTTTAATTACATCTGGACTGTATGATTAGATGTTTTCATCCCTTATTTTTCTGTTTTTAGGTGAGTGTTTCATGTACTTCTGGTTTTATTTTACTGCAAAGTACTTTACGGTTCTTATCCTGTGAAAGGTGTTATACAAATAAAGTTTACTTACTTTCTTATAGCTTTAGCAAACACAAAATAGTCATAACTAAACAATTTGCGTGTCCAGTGTAGAGCTGAGTTTGCTATCCAATCTTTTAGGATGCAGTTTTACGTCACATTAAGGGTTTCTGGGAGATGAGATCTTCTCTGAGGTCTTTCCTCAAAGAGAAATTTGATTCCTTTGCTCTGCCTTTTCCAGACAGAAATCTGCGCTGACTTGAGTGTGCACCTTTCATTCTGTTATTTAGTCATCGCAGCTGCTCCCACACATGACTGATCACATGGTGATGTGGTATGCTGGTGAAAAAATCTTTACTTCTGTCTCTCTCCTGCTGTACACTTAAGCTAATAATGCCTTGCTCGTGCAGGCTGGGTTAGAAAAAGGTCTGAACAGTTAGGCTTTGAGTCTTGAGCAGTTTGACCCCTTAGAGTGCAATCCTCTACATCCAGGAAATGTGTGTTTTGCAGGATAATGGTGAGGTCAGGAAATCAGATGAAAGCATCTGAGCAAAGCAGAAAAGCTTATTTTTATTGGGCGATAAAGGCTGCTTAAACAGTAGAAAACCAGGTTCCCCTCCTCGGGCGAGCTCTGCAGGAAGAAGGTGATTTGGTGGAATGGAAAGAGCAAAAGGAAGGAAGTGACTGAAGACGTGTGTGTGTGTGTGTGTGTGTGTGTTTGTTTTGCTAGCTAACATTCTTTGTAATTAAGAGGAATGCTTTCTATATTTTCTTTGTGGCACAAGATTTTGGAAAGGTATCCCCAAGAAGAACCTGTAATCGTAAATGCACACCTGATATCTGCAAGGTTTCTGAAGGTAGTTGCAGAATGCACCTAGACGTGGGACTACAGACGTCATTTTGGTGTGTTCGTTTATTTCAGTTGTGTACAAAAAGTTAAAAGCTGTTTTACATGTGAATGAAAATGCATATTGAGCATCTTCTCAAAATGATTCTGCAGGAACATAAAGTGTTCGTGGTCAGCATTTTATGGTTGAAAAAAAGTCTCTAAACATTCTAATTTTTCATAGATGTATACCTAAATTTAGCTTATTGCAAACATTCTGTAGAATAAAAACACAGTTTTGGCTTTCTTTTAGCACCTCTAGTGTCTGTTCGGTAAAACCAAAAGTGAAACTTATCTCCTCGTGTTCAGCTTTTTAACAACTTAGGCCTAGTCCACACGTAGCCGGGTTAAAAAAAAAATGGATATCCGCCCCTCCAAAAACTTGCATCCACACCACCTCGTTTAAAAACAAACTCTGTCCACACGTACCCGGATAAATACGTTGTTAAGGACATGCCAGACCTGTAGGCGGCAGTACTTCCCCCGTTCTTAACCTCGTCCTTCGTCTGGGGATCTGCCAAAACGTAGATATTTTTCTACGTTTTGGCAGATCCCCGGCTACGTGTGGACAGGGCCTTAGTCTAACAGCTGGAATGTCTCCTCAGCCTTCATTAGTTTCAGGAGCGTTAAATCACTAAATCAAACAAAGCAGCTGTGTTCATGATCTAAAACATGCAAGAAACAAGTTGGAAGCAGACTCCAGTGCCAGCATGTTTCTTTACTAAGTCCTGCAGGAGGCAGCCCACCACTCTGATGTTGCAAGTGTGGTATTCTGGCCATAGGGGTTAAAATATGAACAAGTTGCATAGTGTCTTTTAACCATGCAAGTGATGTCTACATTTAATTAAATACAAATGTCCACCACAATCATGGGGAGTTGAATCCACGACCTCACAGCTTTTTGCAACCCATTCAGTTAATCCAGGATGCTAAATTTGTCATTGCCACCACAACAAAACACTTTCTGCACTCTTGTGTGTTTCAGTTCAACCTGCAATTTGTATTTTATTCTTCAAATTCATCATCATTTATGATGTTGCCGAAAGGATCATCTCGTCAGCCACATCCCCTGAGGAGGATGTTTCTGTGACATATAATAACTGAAATGATGACACATTTTACGTTTTCATCTGTTTGTAAAATATAAATCTGTTTTACTCGCTATTTATCTTGTTTCTGAGCTCTCTGTTGAACTCTTTATGATAATGAAACTGATGTCATTATCATGTTTGGCAACTTAAAAGTGTGCAGAAGATGTTCTTTGACTGCAAATTAGTCATAGTGTTGAAATCTCTTATGAGACGTTCTGTATTTTTATTTTTGTTGTTGCATGATTTATAAACTCGGTTTGTGTACAAACAAGTTTAAGTAGACTAGATGTCTTGAGTTGAAGGTCATTTTAGCGGTGGATATTAGAGGACCTGGTGGATTTGTAGACTTGTTGACTTTTTGGTCTTTTTTTTTTCTAGAGTCTTGTTTTGGTTGAGATTTGAAGAACTGGTGAGATTAAAGCATGAATTGTTCATTCTTAGGATAGGGGATAAGATTAGGGTTGGGGTTGTTTTTTTAGGTCAGTGATGCACATGACCAGCAGCATGTTTTAAAGTCTTGATTCAATGCTCGGGGTCATTAGTCCTCTGTTGTACTTCCATGTTTGCACAATTCTTAAATCATGCCTAGCTAGTGCGTTTGTTTGCTTTCTAAGGCCTGCCTGTGTTTACTGTAGCCTGCAGGCGTTGCATCAGTTGCCAGTAAATGCAGAGGCTAACATCCTGAATCACATTTAGTCACATTTTAACCCTCCGTCGGAGCCGCAGAGCTCAAAGAGCCGTGTGTAGGCACCACACTTAGTATTTTTCTTGGAAGTAGATTTCTGTATTTTTTCTTATTTCATCACCCTGACTCAAATCTTTTTTACACTATCGACCCCTCTATTGTTGTAATGTTGCAATAAGTTGAATGGAAGCCCATTTATCTTGAGTTCGCAGCATCACTGACACAATGGGGTCATTGAATGTGTGTGTGTGTGTGTGTGTGTGTGTTGCTTTCTCTTGTCTTCTGACAGCTTGTGATTACTGGGATATAAAACTGCCTATAACATAACTTTACCTGGCTTTGTCATCACAATCGGACACTTTTAAAATGTCCTTAGTTAAAATCCCAACTTTATATAAACAAATAAAATAACGGGAAATTTGTTTTAGACTTGAAACATTTGACACACAACTTTTCCTGCACACATATACCTCCCATTTTCTTCTTTTTTCACATTGTCAGGTTGTGTACGATGTGTGTGTGTGTGTGTGTATGTGTGTGTGTGTGTGTGTCTGCCTGCTAGATATGAAGAAAATTGAGGAGATAAAAGGTCCAGACTCGGTCTTGTCTGCTGTTCTCTCTGCTTGACTTATTTTTAATTTTTTTTTGCTTGATACTAAATGAAATTGGGGGCAGCACTTCTACCTCCGACCTTCTCCATCTTTGGCTTTGCTGCTCAGGCAGATTCAACAAATAAGAAGGAAGAGAGGCCTAGATGTAACCAGCAGCTGAATGGAGCCCCTAGCTGAGTTCCTGATCCTGGCCTTTATGCCTAATTGGTCAGAAACAGCACGCATGGTCGTGTTCACAGACCAATGGAAAGACATTAGACTGGGCCGGGGGACCTAGCGTGTCCCAGTATGACTCCCTCACTCAGTCTGTTAGTTAAGCCCCGGTTATGGATTTGTTTAGAAATCATTGTCTTCAACTATCCTACGTCGTTCTCATCTTGCTTCCTTGACAGTGTGGCGCCCCAGGCACGTTCACTCCCTCTACTCCATCAACCATCCTTTCCCCTGCCTCTCCTCAGAGACACCATTATCTACCCAGCCACTGTCGCGGTACATCGGCCCGCCTGCGTTGTTGTTATTGTTTTCTGACCTGTTCTCAACCTACTTTCAAGATGGCTGAACAATACTATCAAGCTTCTGACCCACAATTTATACAGAAACCTCAAAAACAAGAGTTAGACTCTTTCAATGGAAGCGCGGCTTTGCCGAGCACTTCTTTGCTCGGCGCACGGCTGTCTGAGTTTCTGTGGGTTGAGAAGAAAACGTGTCTCCCTCATGACTTCCTGCTTCACCAGCATCAGCGGGGAAATTGCCATTAATTAGCCAAATGCTTACAAGACCATTTTAGCCGGAGCTGGGTGTATTTGTTCATTATTATCACAATTAAGTATCTAATCAAATGGCAGCAATGGTGCTCAGTGCTCATTAGGGAGCCATATAGATTTCTCTTGTTTCCACTGAGGTTGTATGATGGGCTCGCTGGCTAGATAATTGTAATTTTTGTCCGCGAGTTGGCAGCAAGGTAGTGAAATAACAAGGAAAATGATTCTATCATCCTTTAATGACCATTTGTGAGGGAAAGCAGACACTGTTGTGGTCATTAATCACACGTGACAAGCTACTCATCATACCTGCTGCATGCTAACATTAAACCTGACTGATTTCAGAAGAGAGGTGCACATATTAGAGGATCAACAGTAATCAGTCTTTTACATATTAACTCAACCAGACGGACAGCGATGCCCGTGAGAGTTAATTGTAATCCTTTTACATTTCTGCTGCTGCTGCTTGGATTTCAGACATTTAGACAAAATTCTTTACTTATCAGTTCTGATAAACATTTGAAATCATGAATTAATTTTTCTAACGCAGTTTTACTAATCAATAGGGCTGCAACAACGAATCGATGAATTCGATGAAAATCGATTACTAAAAGCGTTGGCAACGAATTGCGTCATCGATTCGTTGTGTCGCACAACTCTTCCAAAACCCTTCCCGCCCACCGTTGCGCGCAGACCAGAGCAAGTCAGATCAGCGCGAGGGAGAGCCGCAGATCAGCGCGAGGGAGAGCCTGCAGACTTGCGCTGCTGCGAACCGGTTCCACATTGTTGCACAGCGATCCAGGCAGCTGCTTCCAGCGCACGGTCCATTCTCAAAGTGGCGCAACCAAAAAACTATAATTAGCACACGATCGTTCTTGTCTGCACACGTTCTCTATTTTCTGTCTTATTTGTGCCTGAAGCGCTCTGCTGCGGAGCTCATCACCTGTGCTGTGGTGATTTCACCTCACGCAGCATCGAAAACGCGCTCTGCGCTTTGCGGTCAGGAGATCTCTTTGATCTGCTCAAAAGTAACTGATGAGGTGAAAAAGTAAGAATCCAGGCAACAGATTTTCTGGAGAATTATGAGGAGATGCAGGAAGATGAGAGACAGACAGGACAGGAAAATAGTTAAATAAAAACAAGAAAACAAAACAAAGTGTTGAAAAGTAAAATGTAGGTAGATTTATCTCCACTACACGTTTTTACCAGTAAAAAACAATAAGTTATACACATGTTATATTTATACATCTGATACAATTCAGATCACCTTCAAAACTCAGTCACACACCCAGGGCCGTTTCAAGACATTTTGGGGGCCAAGGCAAAATGTCTTCCCCCCCCCCCCCCCCATAACTGGGCTCCCCAGAAGCCTCTGTGTAATTCATACCCTCTCCAGTAGTGTTAGTTATACGGTGTTTGTAAAAGCCCCTCAGACATTACTGACATGTTCTAATATATCAGATGAAAAACTAAATTATCAGACATGCTGTCTCATCAGCTTCTTTTCTAAACTTGCAAAAAGCCACTATTTGTGGATTATCTGAAAGTTTCCATGGAGTGTGTGACAACTTATTTTATCATTGATCCTATCGTCTAATCTCACAGCTGAAACAAGCATCCTTAATAATCTGTGCTCTGGAAGCTTACCGATGCTGTAGTAAAACAAAAGGTATAATAATTTATTATTAATAAAACCTTGTTGCAGCACTAAAGCATAAAAATGAGATTTTGCATTAAATATGCAAAATATTTACATATGAATTGTTTTAGAGCCCTTTTATTGGCAGAATCTGATATTAATTTAGTTCTTACAAAAAATGGGTCCCAACATGGTTTGTGTGGCGTTGCCATAGTGTGACATCATAGGCACAGATCCCCTGTCCTCTTGTTTGGAAATGGAAATATGATCACCCTACATTAAACAAACTGTCCACCCGGGCTTTTGCCCTGCACAGAGACGCTTCGCTGCCTATGACTTCGAATGTCAGTTGAGAGTCAGTCTCATGCAGACTGACCAATGAAGAGAGGGCCTCAAGTTAAGACCCTCTCCTCATTGGTCAGTCCACACGAGGTGGGTCAAAGGTTACTCTGGGCGGGTTACGTGTTGTCAGGCATTCAAGTATTGAGTATATTTACTGCATATTACAGTAAAATATTCTGTATGTGACCACATTATGGTGATCCTCGGGTCGTGATGATGGAGCCCTTGAATATTGTTGCCCAGGGTACAACAAAGTGTTAATCTGGCCCTGGTTCCG
Source organism: Nothobranchius furzeri (assembly GCF_043380555.1). Lineage (NCBI taxonomy): Eukaryota > Metazoa > Chordata > Actinopteri > Cyprinodontiformes > Nothobranchiidae > Nothobranchius > Nothobranchius furzeri. The sequence continues at coordinate 69,425,757 of NC_091745.1, forward strand.
CCGTCACATTCCCGCAGAAACTGGTTGATCACACCGGGGCCAGACTAGCATGTGGTTTTACAACCACAATGTCCTCGGAAGCAAAAACGCTTTTAAAAGGGAGGGAGGAGTCCTAACTGTTGCTGCAGGCGTGTTGTGTGAGAGTGCAGTTATGTACTGGTTAATATATTTTTGGGTTCAGTTGCTTTCATGTGGCCTAATGTGAGTCTATTTGGGATCATTGGAATGATCAGCAGCATTTCTTGATGTGACTTTATGGCAGTTGCCCAGGGCATCATCGCAAGGAGAATGGCATTCATTTACTTTTGTTTTATTTGGTATTTTTTCAGTCATTTTTGGAAATAGTGATCAATTTTGATTAATTCACAGCCTATGTTTAATTACATTTAAAATAAATGTCAACAGATGAGATCAAACAAAACAGATGAGAATTGCCCTTAAGCTGTTTAACTTGGACCAAGCATTTTAGGTCACAGATAGATGTAGCTTAGGGTCTCTGTCTATACACCTTATAAGACAATTTAGGTGATGGCATGTTGTTTTTCTGCTATTGAACTGTTTTCTAATAATGTTGTGTTAAATAAAGTGAAGGAAGGAGAGAAATAACGTTTCCCTAGCAGTTTTTAAAAATTTCCCCATGTAATCCGATTAATCGATTAATCGTGTCGAGACCCCATCCGATTAATCGATTATCCAAATAATCGTTTGTTGCAGCCCTACTAATCAACAATGGCACAAAGATACTCCTTCTTCTGTTTCCATGCATGTCTTTTACATTCAGCGTTGCGTGCATCGGGATACAGTGTTCTCTTGCAACAGGATATGGGTGTAACTGCCAAGTTTCAGAAGTATCTAACAGTTTTTTCAGATCTCCAGCTGCGTTGTTCCACTTAATCAACTTCTGACAGTTTGTTTATGCAGGGCGTCCCAAATGCTGTCGAGCCTGTGAATTATAAACTGGTAGGTGAAGCGGCCAGTTAACAAAGGGCTCGTGCTCTCACGTCTGTTTCTATAACACTTTCAGTTTCAACTTCACTATAATAACAGGTCTATCAGAAGTAACGCTGCAGGAAATGGTGGCTCAGTCTGAGCCAATAGAGATAGACAAAAACAACGGGGTTGTATCTGAGAGAAAACTTCAAGAAACAACTTGGAACAATTTTAGATCTTTAATTGAATGATGCCAAAAGAGACACGTGGCATGGGGAACAGAGCACAATAAAGTATGCCTAATTATAAGGGTTGTCATCATTATACAGTAATCAGGGCTAATTTTTAAAGGGAAAGGCAATGCTTAAATGCATAAAATAAAGGTTTTATTTTTTAAAGGTTAAAATCTTCTTTCGTCTTGTTTTGTCTAACACCCTAACAATGGGGAAAACCCTCTGTTCTTATGATCAGACTGTAATTAGGTTTATTTTTCTCAGGAATTTTGTCTTCTGCAGTGTTGAAAGGACTATCCCACAAATTGTCACAACATGTGAAGCTCATTAGCCTAGAAATCTAGACCAATCATAGAAGAAGCAAAAGATTTTGCTCTGCAAGTCGGTCTAGCCACGCTCCATTAGAACCTCAGCAGATCCATAATTGTTTTGTGTCTTGCCAATCACAGCGCTCTACCTTTGTTGGATGGGCTTAGCACCAAAGCTGAGATGGAGAAAAACTACAAAGATGGCATCGACTCAGGAACGTGGCTAATTTGAAATGGTGATTTAGACTTGGGCTTTTCTTTGAGACACGTGCAGATAGAGGTACTTAAAGTGACAGTGTGTATTTTTTACCGGCGATAGGGGGCAGTAGATACCTAAATCATTGCAAGCAAGCAGTATTTTTGTGTTGGAGTAAGACCTTACCAACGGATGTCCATTAGGTTCAAAAAGCACCGGGGAAGGCAAACTTTAGCAAAATAACAAGCACATCAGACTCCCTTTCATGACTGGCGACAAGTGAAGAGGTAAATGTGTAAAACAACATTTAATATTGACGAAAGTTTTGTAACCGTTTATTACAAATCAGTAAAAGATTTTTGTCCTCATGGGCTCCTGTAGAAGGAAACATGGCATCCAATATGGCGCTGCCCAGAGACTTAGGGTGTTTCTCAATGTCAAGGCGCCTGGCCTTGCAAGGCGATGTCTTGCAAGGCCAGGCGTCTTGCTTACGAGGACACTGACCTTCCTAGGTTAAAGAAAACGATTAAATGGAACAGACTTTTATTTCGTGACCGCGGCTCCCACAGCGGTCACGTAACGTCACGTGACACGGGAGATAACATTATATTATATACGTATTAGTTTCAATATAAATTTATAACGAGCCTTTAACTTTTAAAATTGCGTATATGTTTGTTTAATTAAAAATATAAGTGAGTTACTACCCACTAGCCACCGAAGCTGCAACTACTAAGCAACTAACTAACAATAGATAACTTCTTTGGATCTAAAAAAACATTTTAAATTAGTTGACTTACTTGACACCTCCCGTGAATCCTCGCTCAGCTAGCTAAACGGCTAACAAACGGAGAACACACACCTCGGTAGAACATGAACATTGGAACACGTCTTGGCGGCTCCCGATAATGTATCTCCTAGGCAACCGGGGCGGGGCCAAGACATCAAGGCAAGGTTCCTTACCATTGAGAAACACCCTTAAGCCTGATTCATATTTCTCCGTCAGCTCCGCAAGGGACAGACACGCACGGATTGACGGAGACGTTTTGCTCTCATACTTCTTCGTCTCCTGGAGAGTGTTGCAAAGCAATTGCCCACCAGGACAACAGAGGGCGTAGCGATGTTCTGCGGTATCCTGTCATGTATCGGACCAAGATAGTGTGTTTATATTGTGTTTTTTTTGTATATAAGATACTTTTTAACACAGACAAATTTGTCTCTCATCCTCCTCCACTTCTTCATGCGCTCCCCACCTCTAAACCCACGTTTCCTGTCATTTCCGTCTACAAATAAAACGCTTGATGCGCATCTTTTCACACCTCCAGTCACGGGGGAATTAAACGTTCATGTTTTTAGAGTTTTTTCGTGAGGTATTCTTCAAGCTGCTCCATGTCTATGCTTTCGTTCTTTTTTAAACACAGAAACAGTTTTGTTTACCTGTTTGTAGCTACGGTTTCGCCGACAGCTGCCGGCTTCTTCAGGCTGACGCTGATGGTGGCGCGTCACTTCCTTCTCCGTTTATCTGCGGGCAGCAGATAGCATGGATTTACAAAGACACAGCAAGAACACACCTAAGATGCTCCATGTCTGCCACTAGTTATCCTCGGCTCTCTTTATGTTTTTGAGGGCGCAATGGCGGCGCTGTAGACAACAGCGGCGTCCTGACCAATCACAAGCTTGCATTGTCCGTCTCGGCTGACGGATGTTTAGAAAAGAGAGCTCGACTCCGTCCGTCCTTGTGGAGCTCTCTGGCAGGCCCGCAAGTATGTTGCGTGTCTCCGCACTGACGCAGACGGAGAAGCATGAATCAGGCTTTAGACTTGCTCCCATGTATTTTAGACCTAATTTTTATGGTTATATGTTACGAAGCCGCCAATATTTTTCAACTACTGGGCTTCATTTAATTCACTTTCAACAACATTTTGATGGATATTTCCAGAAATTAATGGTTAAAAACTACACATTGTCTCTTTAAGTAATATATTAAGCAACATAATGTTTCTTCTTTGATGGTGTATGGTGGACTACCTCGTTGACTGATTGCTGTAGCAATAAACATGTCATGCGGTTTGCTGCTCTGATTGGTCCTAGTGCTGTTCTTCCCTAGACAACCGTAAATTTCTTTGTTTCAATGGTTCGTGGCCAGAATAACTGATTACATAGATAGGATGGGTTGCTAGGCTAGAAGCTCATGGCAAAATTTAAGAAGTAGCTCTGTTAAAGTTTTCTGATTAACTGGGGATTTAATAAAACCATCAGACTACAGGTTGTTTCTTGCATCTTGTGTTGAGATGATTGTTCCTAAAACTCTTTGTTTGCAACAGCTACAAAAGACTAAACAAGTTTTAGTTTATTCCATCGCTCCCATTATTTGCTTTAGCTTTAGCATTAGACTCACAAGCCAAATATAAAGGCACAAAAACATCCATCATGTTCAGCAGGTTTGGGGTATTTGCACTCCTTTATTATTTCATCACGGTTGGTTTTTGCTGCACAATCAGAAAATGGACTTTGTTCACAAACAGACAGAGAGAAGTAAAAAGTTTCACAGTGAGATTTTTTTGTACTTCTTATGATGAAATGCACTCTACCTCAGGTAAAAAGTACATTTCAGAATCAAGAAGATTCATTTGGTGCTTCTGAGACCTGCGCTGCACAGTGTTATTGTCATGTTATTAAGTGACAGTCAATATGGATTATTAAGTGACAGTCAGTATGGATTATTAAGTGACAGTCAATATGGATTTTGGAAAAACAGAACTACTACCTATGCAATAATGCAGATGGTAGAAGAAATAGCCCAAGCAAGTGAAAGCAAAGAACTCTCTTATTAGCATATTTGTTGATTTAAAGAATGCTTTTGACACCATTGACCACAGGAGATTATTGGAAAAGATGGAAAATTATGGCCTACGAGGTATAGCGAAGTCCTGGATAGAGAGTTACTTAAAAGACAGATAACAGTATGTAAAAATTAAAGATATAAAATCTGGATTTAGAGAAATAATTTGTGGAGTTCCACAAGGGTCAGTAATAGGTCCTATATTATTTACTTTATATATAAATGACATATGTAACGTGACAGATTTTTTCAAATTTATAATGTTTGCAGATGATACAAATTTAGTTTGTTCAGGTAAAGATGTAAAAGAACTTTTAAAGAAGGCTGAAAAAGAGTTAAATATCCTCAAATCTTGGTTTGATGTAAATAAACTATCGCTGAATATAAAAAAGACTAAATTTATGATTTTTGGGAATAAGACGGTAAATAATGGGGACTTTAAATTAACAATTTCGGATACTGAAATTGAAAGAGTGTCTGAAATAAAATTTCTTGGTGTTGTGATTGACTAACTTATCCTGGAAGCATCATTTAAATTCTATAAAAGGAAAAATTGCCAAATCTTTAGGTCTATTATATAACCTGAAGGACGTACTAAACCATAAGGCCTTACGTCTAACATGCTGTTCACTAATACAACCATGGCATATTGTATAGAAATATGGGGTTCAACTTTTAAAACATATATACATGAAATAAAAACTATACAAAAGAAATCTATTCGAGTTATAAACAAGAGCAATTATTATGCTCATACTGACCCGTTGTTTTCAAAATCACAGATTATGAAATTAGAAGATCTATATTATTATAAAATAATGCAATTTATGTTTAGAGTAAAATTAACGGCTCTGCCAGAAAATATACTAATGTTTTTTGCAAAGAGGGAAAGAAAATATGATTTAAGAGGTGTATGTATGTTTGTTCTACAAAAAGCCAAAAAGGGCATGAAAAGGAGATGTATCTCTGTAATGGGAGCAAAATTTTGGAATGAGGCTAAAATAGAATTAAAATGAGCAACTTCTCTTTCAGTTCTTAAAAAACTTATCAGTAAAAATATTTTTGAAGAGTATTAATTTGATGTTGATGGATGGATTTGTGTTTTATTTTTATTTGGGTTGTTGGTTCATTGCGGAAAATTGAAAAATTGTTTTGTAAGTAGGTTAGGCAATTATATAAGCTATTGCTTCTGCCTAAACCTATTCAGTCATGAGATACTAAATAGACATCATATACAAATGAACGCATATGTTAGTGAGAAATGATATTTGTATCTATTTGTATGACATGTTATTGTACACATTATCTTAAGATGACTGACTGAATAAATTGATCATTCATTCATTCATGACCACAAACTAGAAATCGACACGTTGCATATGTGACGTCACCACATAATCTCCTCTCCCCTAACGTAGCTGCTACTTACCAAATGGCCAGATTTATGGTGGTTCTTTCCTCCTGTGGGAAGTTTGCTGAACTTGCAGCCCTTTTCCCTCAGTTTTCTCCGTGTCTGGTTTGATGACATCACTTTCGTGAAGCACATTTGTAGTCCTGGACTTATTTTCACACAAAACCTAAAATAGCATTTCCCCCTGTTCAAAAATAAGCGCGTTCTTGGTATCAAAGTGCGTATTTAAAATTCATGGACATCATATGTGAAATCCATGGTACAAAACAAGCAGAATTAGTAAATAGCGTTTTTAGCCCCATTGACTGGCATTCATTTTTTCGTTCTTCCGGGGACCCGTGGTGCGGAAGTAGGTGGGTGTGACTTAGGCTCCCTATTCGTTTTTATCAAACGATTGTGTTGTTCCATCAGAATTAAGGCGGTAAAAACCGCTGCCTCCTATCAGTCGGAGTTTGAATTGCACCAAACAAAAGAGATAAAATAAATGTCTGCATGTAAAATTTCAATAAAAAATCTATATGCTGCTTTTAAATATCAATATAATAACATGAACTATTGCTATATTTCAGTTATTTGATTTTTTTATACATGCATTTGTGAGTGAACTGAGCTAAACCTCAATTCCAACAATCAGTGGTTAAACTTCTGACTGGTTTCCAGTGTTACACACACACACGCATGCACGCGCACACACACACACACACACACACACACACACACACACACACACACACACACACACACACACACACACAATCTGGCACAATCTATCTTGTAGGGTGAAATGTGGGTTCCACCTGGAGGGGAAGAATTATAGTATCAGCGAATGGGATCAGGTCACTTCTAATTTACTGTAATTCAATATGCAAATGTGAGATGACAGTTCAAGCAGTAATGACAAAGAAGCAATTTCCAGTTATGTAACAGTAATTAAAGGTGGGACATAATTATGATAAAACGCAGCATGTCTGAGCCGTAGCCGTAGCTTATATTTATTTATTTAAACAAACATGGAATTCTGCATCTGTCTTCCACAGAAGTTCCCGTGAATTTTCCGAAAAGAGCCAACATTGTAATTTTAAGACGGGATGTGCCAGGATCTGTGGCTTAGCCACAGACTGCTTTGCTCTCTGCACATCTTAAAATGAGACCCAGATAGTGAAAGGAAGTCGAGATGTCAAAAATGATTTCCTGCAGCGTTATAGGAATGAATGTGGGCACATGTGTGATGATGTCTCAGACTCTTTTTGGAACATGACACCAGTGAAAGCAGAGCGATTGTTTTTCCTTTAACAGTAAAGATTTTTTTCACAAAACCAAAGTTTCTTTAAACCAGTGAGCTTGACTAAGTCCTGCCATCTTCCCTTAATCCCGCCTTCATATTCAGAGTTCTGTGGGTGTACTGATTAACCGATAGATGACAGCTGAAACTGAAACTGTGGCTTTCTTTGAAGCAGTCACAGATGTTGCAAGCCATTTTCTCAGATCTGAAACTTATTGTACTGCTTGTCGGCCCGCTGCAGTCAGTCTGTGTTTGAAATGTAAAGCATGTGTGGATAAACCTTTCTCTGAGAAAACCAGACATTGTTGGTCTCAAAAGGGGAACGGGGCTCACAGAAAAGGTTTAGTCTAGGTAAATGAAAAACAGATGCATCTCTTGGGGGTGCAGAATGTGTGTATGTGTGTGTGTGTGTGTGTTTGTGTGTGTGTGTCGGGGGGTGGTGGAGTGGAGGCAATGTTACCGATGTATTTTCCAAGTAAAATTAGATTAGATGCTTGCAGTTAATTCTCAGGTTCCTATTAGTTCCAGAGCAGAGTCCGGCAGAATCAGCAGTTAAAGGAGGGAGAAAAGCTTTGCATACTTTTGTTTGTGTGGGAGTAACTAAATAAAAGACTAAACGAACGAAGCAACAACATACTAAACAAAAAAACAGGTCATTTTGATCCTTTATAATAGAGTTGCACAATATATCGCAAATATATCGTTATTGTGATATTAGCATGTGCAATATGCATATTGCAAAGAACAGATAAATATCGCAATGAATGGTCAGCTCGAATGTTTGCTACACATAATGCATTCTGTCAATCAAACGGAAGCATGATTTTTTTTAAATAAATCAGAGCTCTTTACCCATTTGGCCAATCGGGTGGGTTCTCATAGATTAGATGCCCGCCCCCGAGGCGGACGGCACTTAATTTTGATGGTTAGCAAACACCTGAGTTAGCTTTGTTCTGCTCTTTCTGCTGATTCTGCTTTTCCCGGGGTCCACTGACTGCCTTTTCTTTTTCCCTTTCCTCACATCTTTTGCTTTTCTCATGTTTATGATATTTGTAGTCATTTATTTATTATTTTGTTTTTGATCGTTTTTGTTCCTGAGTAAAGTTTTTATTTATCGCACGCAATATCGTCATCGCAATATTAATCACTTTTATCGCAGGTTTTCCCAATATCATGCAGCCCTACTTTGGAACAACAAAATCTTCGGTTGAGGCAGAATTAAATGCGACGCCAAACTCCATAAACACATTAACTGTTCAGAGGGGATTTTCCTCAGCAGGAACTTCCTACATGAATATACCGGAATTATAAACTCACCTCTAATTATTCAGCATCGTCGGTCTTTTTTTGCAACATAAGCTGCAGACGCAGAGGAAGGTAAAAAAAACATGTTAGGCTTGCTAGATTATGTAATATTTTTTTAAATAAAGTTTTAAAATATTATTTTCCTATCTTGAAGTTTTCAGTATTAAAAACTAATAGAGTTGGGAAACACTATCCAGAGTTCCCCTTTTAAGAAGACTTTACGTGGATATTTTTTAAGTGTCACCTCTTGCCGTTATGTTTTGCCCTCATTCTGCCATCTTAAATGCGATTATTTATTTTTTAAACCCACCACCACAGAAATCACTCGAGTTTAGCCTTTGGAGGGGACAGAAGTGTGCTCCATTTATGAGGCAGGACAAAATAAGAGCATGCTAGAGCAGAAAGTGACAAAAAACATTTATGAACAATAGCGTTTGACAAATATTCTTCTGTTTGTGGCCGGTGAAAGCTTTTTTTATTTTTATTTTTAGCTGAAAACTAAATAGAAACACAAGTTTGATTAAGTGCAGAGTTTGTGGAAGTGGACCGAATCTTTCTAACTGCTTACGCAGGTTGTCTTGAGTATTTTTAAGCTAGTTGTTTATTTAGTTTGGTCACTGAAATCTTGCTAGTTTCTTTTTATAAAAGAGAGATAAAAAACACACACTTTCTTTAAAAAGCTTTTTGTTCTTCACTGCAAAAGATCAAAGATGGAATGAGTGAACGAATAGCTAACCCTAACTGTGTGTGTGTGTGTGTGTTTTACACTGCCCTTAACAGCAGTGCTGTCATGCATGTAGGCGTCTGTCAGCCAGCCGAAACAGACTTTTGTTTCAGCGCTGAAGTTGACACACAACTGAAATGTCATTTTTAAAGTAAACTACTTGAACAAACTCTGGGCCCCGACTGCCACCTTTAAACCCACAATAGGAGAGCCGGCAGGGGTTGTTCTATAGGGTGGGCCAGTGCCACCCTTACAGCTGGCTTTGACACTCCATGCCGCCCCCCCCCCCCCTCCTGAGGGCGGAGCCTACAGAATTTTTGTGATAATTTATTCCAATGTGAGAAGTGAGTTCATTTATCTGAAATTGCAGAGATGCTTAGAAAAATATGAAATAAATAACTCAGATAAAACATATTTTGTAAAATTTTATTTTGAAACTTATTGAAAAGCTGTTGTATCTAAAGTAAGAGTGTGTGGTGTCTGGAGTTTTTAAATGTAATATGTACAAATATAATCTTAGTAACATCCCAAAACTACTTTGGGGGTAACGGGCCCCGTGTTGGGATCCACTGGTCTAGACCGTCCCCTGGGAGCTGGAACAGTGCCAAAAATTGCAGTTTGTTAGAATTCTTCAATGTTCCTTCTGAAATGTGTTCACTGCATCACCGTGGCAACCGTTTCCCATACGCGCCTTTTCTTAAAGCCGTGATTGTTCCTTTTCTGTTCAGAGAAGGCTGACTGAAATTAAGATTAGGTTTAACCCAGACTGCTCAAAGTTGTGTGTATTAACCTAAAACAGAATGCTGATTACATCTTCAATCATTAGATAGAAATCAGAAGCAACTCATTAATACTCCTCGTGTATAGTTGTTATTTTGTGTGATATTAATAGATTGAATGGGAATCAAGTGTTCTTGCATTGTGTGTGTGTGTGTGAGAGAGAGAGAGAGAGAGAGAGAGAGAGAGAGAGAGAGAGAGAGAGAGAGAGAGAGAGAGAGAGAGAGAGAGAGAGAGAGAGAGAGAGAGAGAGAGAGAGAGAGAGAGAGAGAGAGACAGAGAGAGAGAGAGGTGTCAAATCTGGCTTCTTGGAAACTGAGTTTTTGGAGGTTATCTCGGGGACACACTGAGCGATTCTTCCACCCCTTCCTGTGCGCTAAACTCATTTGTTCAGTGCTTGAATGAATAATTTATGGAAAGTGTGAACTGAGGGGTGTCAGCTTTCTGGTTCTTGGCATCTTCTTCAGTTTCCTCCTTGAGCCGTTTTAGTTTGATTACATTTCTCCTTTGCACGTTATTTCAGACTGACTCCCATCATCCAGCTTTTGTCACTTCCATCCCTCTCAGTCCGCCCTGCTGCGCTTCAGTGCTTTGCCCGTTTAGCTCTGATTTCCTCATGAAACAGATGGACCCACTGGCAAACACAGCTCATGTTAGTATATTCTGTTAACATTACTCGTTAAAGGCCATGTTGATTACACGTCCAGTTATGATAATGATGCAAACTGTGATTATACGGTGTCAGAAACGCGTAATCGAACACAATGGGGCGACCGTTGGACGAATCGGCGCGTTACTGTGAAGGGTCAGACCGCCTCCTGGGCTGTGTTGATGATGGAGGATTAAGCCAGTTACACAAAACGAGTCATTCAGTGGATTCAAGGAGTTCAGTCGGAAAATGAAGCTGTGTGATTCTGACAGATAATGGTGTTTAGTGGTTCAGCTTGTGCAAAGGAGTCTTCTTCAAGGTGGGTTATGTCTTCATGAGCAGTCAGTGTCTTACCTGCTGTAGACAAACATCAGCTCAAGCATGGAGAAGCGGGAAGGGTTTAAAGAGACAATGTGTAGTTTTTACCGTTAATCTCTGGAAATATCCATCGAAATGTTGAAAATGAATGAAACGATGCCCAGTAGTTTAAAATATCGACAACTTTGTAACATAAAACCAAAAAATTCGGGTGTAAAATACATGGGAGTGGATCTAAGTCTTGGGTGACACCACATTAGACGCCATGGTTCCTTCTGTGTGAGCGTGTGAGGACAAAATGCATTTACAGGTTTGTAAGAAGCGGTTGTAAAACTTTGGCCATTCATTAAAGTAGTTTACACATTTACCTCTTTACTTGTTGCCAGTGATGAAAGGGAGATCGGTGTGTTAGTCATTTTGCTGGAGGTTGCGTTCCCGGGGATTTTTGACCCTAATGGCCATCCGTTAGTAAGGTCTTACTCCAACACAAAATTACTGAAAATACACACTGTCACTTTAAAGAGCAGGTTCATCATTTTTTACTTATGCTTTTTGAAAATAATCAGTCACTCTGAGTTTAACATGCAGGCTGAACATGAAAATATTCTTCTACCCCATCTCCTGCATTAGCTTCAGATAGAAAATAGAAAAAAAAACGCTTATTTCAGAAAAGCTCGACATATCTACTTCACACTGTCACTTAACATTCATGGATTCACCCGTCTTGACTAACAACGGAGAAGGCTGTTGTTGGTTTAGCGTCTAGGAAGCAGCAAAGGATGCCTCGATTAGCAGAAGTTAACCGTTAGCATTACCAACTTCACAACAAAGCAGAACTCCTCCAAACTAGTGTTTTTTGTGGAGATAAAACATCAACGTTTCAAAGCAAACAGAGTCAGTGTTAGAGTCGTGTTGCTGTTAGCCAATCAGAGGCGAGATGTCTAAATGTCAGGAAATACGACTCCAAATCCTGCCGTTTCTGCCACTTTCTGTTTCAGGGAAGTTTCGCAAAACCTTTCGAGATCAAATGTGTCTTTGGAGTAAACAAACATGTCAAAGGAGGAGCTTGAAGCGTGATTCTGCCACTTTACATTCTGATTGGCTGCTTGTCAGATTCAACAGGCAGACGTGTTTATTATCAAAAATCATACTAAGACAATCCAACACGTTTGATTGATGATTGGGGCGGTCCCGCCATCCTTCCGAGCAGAGCACTGTTAACACACCACACACGGTAAGATTTTCTGATAAAATTATTTTTATCGCAATTACAGTAATCAGGTTAATCCTGAAAATTGTGGGAATGGGAAAATTGGATTTAAAAAATGACAATTATTTTGCAGTCTAAGGCCTTAAAGGCCCCGTGTGTGAAATTCACAGAAATCATAGTAAAAAGATCCGACTCTTTAGCACCACGCAGTTTAGAGTCGGTATTGCAGCTATTGGAGCCCCCGAGGATCAAAAAGGGTTTTTTAATCATTATTTAAAACTTTATTAACAAATATAACAAATACAATACAAAATCGTGTTGCTGTAAACGGCAGCATGTCATCAGCTAATTCCAGCTTTCAAGTCAGCGAACAGGTTAGTTGTTTTCATCTAACTTATTTTATTAATTTAATCTAAATAGGTTTTGAATAAGAAAAACTTTTTAATGTCAGTTATGTTTGCTAATAGCAAACGGCAGCTAGTTAGTGATGACTTCTGACTACAAAAAATGACAATATTTTGTTCATTTTATTTGAGAAATGTTATATTTCTATTTGCCATTTTGGAAATATACAAGGTAGTGTAGTCTGTAATTGTTTTCTCTCCGTAAACAGAGTCAGATATCATCCGATGGTTCATCAGTGGAGACAGACAGAGGACGAGGGAGAGGAAGAGGGCGAGGAAGAGGGAGAGGAAGAGGGAGAGGACAGACGTGTGCCAGCGCACAGAGAGGCAGAGGTGTTAGACATGCGACAGAAGCAGGGCAAGCATCCCAAGATGAAGGAGCCGAATTTGCTCAAACCAGCCGCAACGTTCCACGCACAAGAGGAAGAGGCAGAGCTGCAATAAAGTCTAGAAGATCGGCGCTTTCAAGCGCTTTCAAACTATCCCGTTTCTCAAGTTTGCTTGTAGAACATAGGCGTCATTTTAACCGGGGACGCCGGGGACATGTCCCCGGCAAAATTTGTGATTGGCAGCTGTGTCCCCCCCACTTTCAAAAACGCCTGCTGATGAGGATTTTTGTTTTACCAGCTCAGATCTTATACCAGGGGTCGGCAACCTGTTCCCATCAAAGAACCATTATTACCCGTTTCCCACGGTAATTTTGGACGGACCTTCATAAGCAGTGACTTAAGTGAAGCAGGCAGGTCGCGCTAGAAAATTTCGTTTAAAAAGATGTCATAAATGTGTTCCCCCGTCATTTGTATTACTAAAATATGAAGTAAAAACTCACAATTTAATTGTCATTCATTTGTCATTAATATGTAGTCTACACCCGTGCGTTAAGTGGACCATCTTCCAGTAAACGCAAAGCATCCAGTCCACCTCTCCAAATGCGTAAAATGTGCATCAGCCGCTAGTTAGGCGCGCGCGCACCATCAGCTGATCAGCCCAGACAAGAGCAGAGCAAATAGAGAAAGAATAGAGGATAATTGTGTCTGGATGTGGATGGAGATTACATTTTACATCAGCCTGATCATCATTTAAATACGTAAACCATCACCTGTCTTCTAGTCCACGCTATCAGCATTATTTTAATTGGTGTGTGTGTGTGTGTGTGTGTGTGTGTGTGTGTGTGTGTGTGTGTGTTTTTCACTTCAAACACTGGTCTAACCAACCAGACCAGCGTGTCCAGTAACACATTAATGTTACAATTAAACAGTTTCACTTCATGTAGGCTAGGAACGTTTCACCTGCCGTGGCCCGACCGCTTCTGCTCCACATAAACTTTGTGCGTGATCAAATGTCTCTACGCGTCATGCGTCTCCATATTAGAGATGGGAACAAGCGCTGTTCAGCCAAAGTTTCATAATTTCATAAAAAGAACATTTTTCCAAGTGACACATCCCTCAGAGAGACTGGGTTTACAGACTGTTTCAGTGGGAGGAAATCATCGCATGCGCGTGGTTCTGTACTGCGCTGCGCTGCGCTGGAACCCCAGATCTTCAGCTCACTGTCCACCGGGGGCGCTCCGAGCCGCGCTGAACACAATGTCCAGTATAAAGAGCTCTGATGTTCTGATGGGAATATTTTACCTCCGCGATGTGCGTTAACGATTAAAATGTGAGCTCATCCATGAGCATCCGTGTGCGTCGGGGTAATTCTTTAAAACCAAGCAACATCCTTGAGTTCATCTGTCAAAATAAACAGTCAAATGGAAATATATGTAACCTGCCGTTTAACTGTTTTGCCTTCCTGTGAAGATTGTTGCAAAGAGAAACAATTAAACTTGATTAACCCTAGAGCCACGCAGAGAACCATGCAGTGCGCATGCGGGAAGATTCCTCCCACTGAAGCGAGTGTTTTCCAAACCCCGTCTCTCAGAGAGACTTGTCACTTAGAAAATGTTCCCTGATTATGAAACTTTGGCTGAATAACGCTTGTTCCTGTCTCCAATGTGGCGACACATCCAGGAGCCGTCTGAGGAGAAGCCCAGAATCTCACATCCTCTTCAGCTCATAAAGTGCCTACATGATTACGCACAAGCGTGACCGGTCAACCACCGCAGACCGGGTTGGACCTGTTCAGGTTTACGCAGACAATCTACATTTAGAATTGGCATACAGGTGTAAAATTAATGCAGTAAAATATAAAGCATTTTATTTAAATATCCATTTATTATTTTACAAGCACAGAGAGTTGCATCAGATGGATGGAAGAGCCGCATGCGGCTCCAGAGCCGCGGATTGCCGACCCCTGTGCTAGCCTACTTTATTGTCCCCAGCAATTTTTAAACCCCACTCAAGTGTATGGTTATTGTCCCCAGCAATTCTGAAAACAAACTGACGCCCTTGTTGTAGAATATGTGTGATCCTCCATCGCTAGAAGTACGGTGTGGCTAGTTTCTTCTTCTTCTTAGTTACTTTGTCAGACTGCATGCTTACAAGGCGCACTTCTGCCCCCTGCTGTTTCTTTGAGGTTACATCATTTAAAAACGCAAACATCAAATGCGAAGCTTAATATGTTGTATGTCCCTAAAAGGTCACTGTATTTTAAGATGGCGCATGCCATATGGAGCACCGGTCTGCTTCTTTTGTCTAAAATATTAAAATATAAAGCTAATAATAATGCTTAGAATAAATGCTTGTTTGAATTATCATTAAAAAAAAACAAATTTGAGAATGTGATACAAGAAATTTGATAACTTATAAGATGAAATATCACACATTGGGCCTTTAAATCCAGATGTAATTTTTATATTTTATGAGTTTTTTTTTTTTTTTTACTAAAATGATAAAGATTGCCAGGTAATCTGTAATCACAGATTACAGATGACAGGAGCTGGCCTAAGCGGCGGGGGAGAGTCTGGGCCTCTGTGCTCAGGCTGCTGCCCCCGGGACCAACCCCCGGATAAGCAAAGGAAAATGAACGGGTGGAAAATCATCAAGCTCTAATATCTTCACCAAACCTGAAAAAACATTCTCCATAAAACTCTGCTGACTGGAAGCTAAATTTAAAAGAATGATGGATGATCAAAGCCGGCTCTTTTTGCAGCATCTTCCCTTTGTGGCTGATTCTTGGGATAGAATTGTTGCCTCTCCGTTTTTTGTCCAGCGCAGCCGTGAGTAAGGTGCATCCTCAGCTCCAGGTTCATAAACGTAACCTCCAGCTCTCATCCTTTTCCAACACGTAGGATGCTGCTGCATAGGGAGCTGGCTGCTGATTAATAAGCACTTTGACTCCCACACTGTTGGACGATGAAATGGAGACTAAACGTCAGTGGATGAAAACCAATCCAAGCCAAAGCGCACACTGAGGAGTTGTTGCCATGGACTTTGCAGGCAGCCTTTATTTTATTAGCCTGTTTATGCACACCTAACACAATATCCTGCACACCTGAGACCATGACTTAATATCAACCAACCTGTATCTAGGCTTCTGAGTGGTCACACTCTTAATCCAACGTGACGTTCTCTCCATGCAATTTTGCTTAATGTGTCAGGTGTTCATGCAGCATGCCCACATCCGTGAGGGGGTCACTTACGTATACATTCTGAGAGATTAGCTCAATGCATCACTACAGATTATCTGTCAAGGTCAGGATGGTCCTGGAAGTCGAAGCAATAATCTTCATTATTTTTTATTGGCTTGTTTAGGCGACAGGAGACTCGGGATGTAGAATGATGATGAATATCTCACAGGCCTCACTGACACGGTGAGTTCTGGATAATTTAAGCTGCTCTGAGAGAAAATTTGGGTCTGAACTTTTAGTATTTGGGCACAACACAGATGGACCTTTGAAACTTGACGTGCAGAAGCAGCAATTTAGTACTTTATGCCTTAAAAGCATCCAAGACTTGTCTGTGGTTTTGTACTATGCTGTCTAAATTCTCACTCGCACCAACATGTTCTGTGAGCTCATGTGGTTTGGGTGCATATGCAGCCCCCAGTGCTCTGTTTGAGCCCTTCCTCTTCCCATTTGTGCACACAGAGGTTGAAAAGCTGCTTCTTTTACAGTTTCTCTGCTTTATATGACATGTTCATGTGCTGAATATCTACTTGGCCACATTGGAACAGATTATCGTGCAGAAAAATGGCATATCCTTGTGTTATTCTTTGTTTTGACGGTGTTATGTTAATAATTGCAACCAATGGTCATTCTGCTTCACTTTAAAATCTCATTTCAGTTCATTTTAAGAGATTATTTTAGATCTTTGTAACATTTTCGCCTCCTTTGCAGTAAACAGATTCTAGACTGGATCTCTGCTCCGGTTATGTGCACGTAACTACTCACAGATGCAATCAGCCTGAGGTCATGTTCACACCAATAACCTGTTTACTCTAGTCTGACTCAGCCAATGAATTCCTTCACATTTAACTTGTTTGTGGTTTATTTTGTATTCAAAGAAAGCTGCAAGTGAATGAAAAGGCTTCACCACAAACCACATGAGAACCTTTGGTCTGTTTGTTGGCCAGATGGTTGGGGGGCAGAAGTCAAATCACAGGAAGAAGCTGCTGAATTCGACGTCTTCAGCCTGAGTGTGTATACAACTCCCTTTGAGCCACTCATTACAAAATTTGGACTCAACGCTGTCTTTGTGAGTCTTTTGCTGTTTGTCTCGTGCAAACCCTTTGTTTGCTTTTGGCTAGCTAGTACTTAAGTAAGTAAAACTGACTTATATAGCATCTTTTTCAGAGAAAAAAAACACAAAGTGCTTCACAACCAAATGGCAGAATCACTGGACCAGAATATGAGAAATGGATGAAACTAGAGAAAAAGTTGGCTAAACTTAACAGTCAAAGAAATAAAACATGCATAGCTATTTCTTTAAAAGTCTCCATTGTTGGGGTTATTAGGAGCGAACAATTAGTAAGCTTCAACTTACTTTTGGATTCTTCAATAAATTCTGTAAATATGGGAATATTTACTGAGTTATTAATTAATTAAGATACAGTTAATACGGGGCACCATCCCCTTCAACCGGGGAAAAATTGAATCCAAAACTCTTATCAGTCTTTCTTGAAGTTCGTAGAATCCTCGGAGCAGAGACTTCTCTTCGACACAACAAAGCTACTGGACACAAAAATCTGAATTTTATGACATTTAATTAAACAATTTGTTAAATGAATAAACAATGAAATAAATGAATGATAACCATGTGATATAATAAGATGGATGTGTTTGCGTGTGATGGAGGATGTATGAATGGGGTCCTCCGTTCTCACAAAGGAGTAGTGTGTGTGTGTGTGTGTGTGTGTGTGTGTGCGTGTGTATGGATTCAAAATGGAGTCTTGAATACAAGATGGCTGACCCCTTTGTCTGGCTAAAGTGTGGGTGGCAACTTGCACTTTAACTTCCAAGGCACTTAGAATCAGAAGTAACTTAACCTTAAAATCACTCAAAACACTTCAAAATGATCATGAAACAACACAAAAGATTAATCACGAATTAATATCTTTTAGTTTCACCACTTGGCCATAGTAGAAAACATTTAAAGATATTCAAACAATGATAAATAAGCAGTTTAGTCTTTCAAAATGACCCGACGGACGTATTTGGGAGCGAAAGAGGAAAACACGAAGCTACTTTTAAGTAATAGCGCGGTTTTATTGCTTATTCTGGACTATAGAGGAAACGGGAGCAGAAAAGAGAGAGAGAGAGAGTTTTCTGATCACCACAACAGCAAGGCGTCCCCCGCTGTTTGATTTGACGGTCCTCCGTGTTTCTCCGCAGTTTTCGGCGTCGTCCGTCGGTTTGATGCTTTCTCCGTTGTTTCTCCCCACGAGTGTTTCTCAGCTGGGCTGGACACAGAGCAAAGTTCCTTTTGTGCTGAGTTTGACAGCGTCTCTGAGAGCTGGATGGAGCTCCGCTCGTTCCCAGTCAGGTCCTGATGGGCTTGTAGCTTAGCATTCCAGCGGTTCTGTGTTCGATCTGCTCCAGCAGTCAGCCTCCCGCTGGCTCACGTTGATCAGAGGATCAGCAACGAGCGTGTCCTTACCGCCAGGTATCCTAGGCAAAAGAACGAAGTTCCTTTGTCTTTTCTGATGATTTATAGTCTTAGTTCGCGGGAAAAGTTCCACGGCCTTCCGCACATGCGCAGAACGTGTTTCTGGTATTAGGCGGTGACATCATCCCAATGCTTCCGTGTGCAAAGCATCATGGGAAATGAAGTTTCTTGGCGCTGATGTGATTATTTGCTTTTCAGAGCAATTTAAGCACAGTCATTTTGGAGAAAATCACTGCATAGTAATTTCCTCATGAGGTCAGACCCTCAACACCATAAACAAAGAGAGAGTCAGCACCATACAACGATATGTGGAGAGTATTCCACAGCCATAAGGCCATTGCTTTAACCTTCCCACTGTCCTAATGGACATGTGGCAGGGGCGAGGAGTGGGCGCCACATCACCCCTGCCATGTGGACCTCAAGGGATAAACCATCAATCCTGCTCATTGGTCAGCTTTCCTGGCAGGGTCATCCATGAAGACAGTGGGAGAGTTAAAGGACCTTAAAGTAGCTTCTGTTCTTTATTGTGTTTTTAATCGTAGTCCTGGAGTGAAAAGTGTAGCTAGCAATGGAACTGTGCTTGGATCAAACTTGCAGCCTACACCTGGTAGTTGTGTTGCATCGAGTTTGGACGTCATTAACGGACCATTCTTGTGTTTATTAGGAACCAAACCAAGGTCGCCTCCTCCAAGGGTCCTGCTATGTTTTTTGGTCCATATCTGCACAAGCAAACCACACCAATGGCAAAAATTAAAGCTGAAATGGCAAATCGGCAAAACAAGCTAGCTTTTAAACACAAACACGCTCACGGAACTCACCCCTTCCATTGGCTATCATTCCTAGGCTCGCTTAATGCTGTAACCTGCTTTACCTGAGTAAACAAGAGAGTGCTAAACACCAGTCGCCCCTTTCTATGCCCAAGTTGTTATCCGTGACTTCAAATGGTGTTTTTCTTTTTGGGACTCTGGTAGTTTGTCCTAAAGTTGAAGTGGTAGCAGCCGGCTGTTTCTCCTTCTTTGGTATTGTTGAGAAAGGAATCTCTCACAACCGTGGTGTTTTGTTGCTAAATGCGTGACTGTGTAATGACCCAGGTAAATGGGGAAGTGTGGCGATTCAGTGAGACCGACAACCAGATGGTCCAGTCGTTGGTTTCAGACTAAGCTATTGGTGGAATTTTTAGGACAAATGCGAGAGAACCACTAGATAAAATGTTGTGTATCTTTTAAATCTTCACAATATAATTATAGCTAAACTATGTTAGAACGTCGTTAAGAGACATGAAAAAAAATCTTTTAAGCTAGCGTGTTTTGCAGATTTGCTATCGTAACCATAAGCAGCATTTAATTAAAACAAAACTGCAAGTTTAAACGCCTCAACGTGACAGTTCAGTTTAGTCTGTTTTTCAGTTAAAAGAGAACTAGGCAGTTTTGGCTTGCGTTTAGCATCCCCTAGCGCCCGTTTGTAGAACAGAAACCAAAACTTATCTCCTCGCTGTGCCTTCGTCTTTTTAACACCTTAATCTAACAGCTGAAACATCGCCCAGCCTCCCTTAGTGTCTACTAGGGGTTGTATCAACTAGTCAACTAGTAGACTAGTCAACTTCACTGCTCTGTTGTGACTTTTTATGCCTTTCATAGACTAGTCGCTGTCACATGATAATGACCGACCAGATGCAGTCCTCGGAAAAGACAGCAGGTGACGAGCCCCTGAGCGTTGGGAGGCGACGCGCTGTGCCAGACGCCCGCCGTAAAACACACATTTGACCGAATTGTGACCTTTACCCTCTTGCAATTTAACCTTCCCCTCACCCCCATCCTAACCTTAACCAGCTTGCGCATGCAAAGCTCTGATCGTTGACGCGCTCCAGAGAGATTCGTCCTGAGCACGGCCACAGTAACATTATCAAATCAGGTGTCGCCACCTCAAAAACAAATTTAACACGCGATCGTTCATGTAGGCTTATTTGTGTCTGATGTGTTTCTCTGCTGTGGAGCGGAGCGCATCACCTGTTTTGATGTTTTGTGACCGCTCAGGTGATTTCACCTCACTGGTGCGGCCGACGTGCAGCGCGACCTCCGCTGTTTTTGCAGTCGGTAGAGCTTTTAGAACTGCAGTTCAAAGGTAACTCATGAGGTGAATATATATGAACCCAGGTGGCAGTTTTTCTTTAGGATTGAGAGGAGATGCAGGAAGATAATAAACAGAAAGGACAGAAAAATAGTCAGATAAAACAAGCTAGTTTTTGTACCTGGTGGTTGCAACAAACAGACACCATTGAAGGTATTCAGAAGTGAGGAACAGAAAATGAAATAATTATTTTAATGTTTAGAGCAGCAGGAACTCTGAGAGGCTGCAGGCGCATCAGTGAGTTTGCGGCCGCTGCGCAGTGGGAGGGGGGAGAGGGCTGAAGCAAGATGCAGAGACTACCATTGTTAGAAGAGATGTGTGTTAACGTAGAAAATGTGGGCGCAATTTTAATCATCATGAAGTCCAGCGAACCAACCCCCCCGACATGTATGACATCATCAACGAGTAGTCAAAGTCGACTCGATTTTCATTACTTGACGGTCGACTTTCAAAAAAATTAAGCCATGCAATCCCTAGTGTCTACTGGAGTGATTCATCACTAAATTAAACCAATCAGCTGTGTTCATGATCTGAAACATACAGGAAACGTGCTGGAACCAGAATGCAGCGCCAGGTATGTCAACTCAATTTTTCTAAGTCCCAAAAGAGCGGGTCACCAGTCTGAAGTTGCGAGTGGAATATTTATAGGGGCTGAGTGGCCTGTCATTAACCCTGTAAAGGGTCATTTTAGTACATACTGGCTAAAGAAAATGATTTAACATGATGAAAAAGTTGCAAAGTATCTTTAAAAGCACCGGACAAACCAATTAAACTTTCCAGTAAAGCGAACTGAGCAGCTGAGAACAGTGGAAACGCTGTTTTCTCAGGTCTGTTTCCAGAAACAGGAAATGAACTCAGCACAGATGAGCATTATAGTGTCTGTTATCTGCCATTTTTGCTGCCTTGCTGTCATCTATGCACATTCAGGGTCAGAGGCCACCTCACACTCTTCCACACAAAGAAAAACGTTGCAGAAATCAGGGAAAGGAATTTCCAGCAGCTTGTTATTGGCACATCAAAGGTCCAGAAGTGCTGTACTTAGAAAGTGTCTTCTCAGCACTTAATTCGCCTCAGGCCTGCTGGATAAAAGTGCCTCATTTTTATTGGACAACAGAAGGAAAACAGCAGAGACTTAGTAGCGATGTGGAAAGATGTGCAAACGGAGGCGGTGTCCAACCACCCCTTTAGTGTTCATTTTTCCTTTCTTTATACGGTTTAAACAGTTTTTATGAGTCTCTGGGGTCAACGTGGCCTGATAAACTCCTGAGACATCTGGTTTTAGTTTGGTCCTCGTTACTCCAATAACGTGGAAATAGAAACATCTCCTTGAGAACGGAACTGTCCCATAAACTGTTCCCTTTTGTTCTATGATCATCTTCCATGAGCTGTTTTATGCTGCAAATGGAGAATATAAAATATTAAATCTGAAAATTACAGCTGTACAGTTTTAATGACCACAGATGTCTAATTTTCAAAAAAAAAGTTTGTTTGGTACAAATTTTCTGGTGAAATGAAACCAGATGTCTTTGACAAAAGGACAAAGTCATATTTCATAAACCTTTATGGAAAAGTCTTACTTTAAAAACGGTCTTGTATTTGGTAAAACTGCCACCATTTCCTGACAATAATACATGAGACGGTGAAAATTACTATTTCCTCTTTTTGAGAAAGTCGTAGTGATAAAGAACGAGTACCAGCCTGCAGGAGGAACTAGTACAATCACACTCAGGCTGAAGGATTTTAGGAAAAGATTGAATTGCGATCTTCCTATAGGAGAAAATGCGATTTTTGCTCGATTCACAATTTTCTTCTGCCGCGGTAACTCTCTTTAAACCAGGGCAAACCCCCAGATGTCTAAAAGAGATCACACAACAGAGTCAGTTAGATGTGCTACAGAAAATGCAGCTTTGACCATCACGTGATCGTGTTGTTTGAAAAATTGGTCCAGAAATGACAGTTTAGCCCTAACTCACACGGTGAAGTAACAATGCCAATTTCTGACCCAACAATCTTAAAAGCTAGACCTCAGAAGGTAATCTGGAATGCTCTGATCACAAATCGAGAAGGTATTAAGATTGTGTTGGCCCAACTTTGAAGTGTATTTTGTGTTCCTATGATAAACGAACATGTTACCATTTGAACGTGATGTGTGGCCAATCAGAACGCAAGGTGACGGAAGCACTCTACCCGGAAGAAAAATAATTGAAATTCTCCTCGGCTTCCACCACTTTTGTTTACTCCATTTGTTGGATCTCGAAAGGTTTTGCGACATTTGCCATTGAAGGTTCATCGTGGTAATCAAGGGTTGGTCAGCAGTAGGGGCAAACGGGTATATCGATACTCTCGTATGGTTTAGTTCTGGTGGTCCTGTGTGAATTGTAGCCTTGAGTTTCTTGTTCTTAGCTGTCAGGAGCAACACCTGCTGTGCTGCTGTGCTTCCTCCACTTTAAGGTTCTCCATGTTGTGGTTCAGAGATGCTGTAGGTAAGACCCAGTGGTTGAAATCCTCTGACATCATCAAACTTATCCACACAACTTCCACTCATGTTCTCTTTTTTTAACTATTCTCCGTTTACCATAGAGATCGTAACTTGAGCGACTCACCACACATAGATCCGTAAATGCGCTGAGTTGCTACCATGTGATTGGCTGATCACTTATTTGTGTTTAAAAGCATTTGAACAGATGTACCTATTAAAGCGGATGGCTAGAGTTTCTCCTGATTAAGGAAGCTATGCCTACATTTTCTCAAACTATTTCCTCCATCAGTGAAAGGGTAAAAAAAAAATTAAAGACTCGGCAGGATCTTCTAATCTCAACGTTCCCAGGAAAACTGCATACCTCCAGATAAATGCGCACACACTCAAAAAGCACTTCTCCAAAACTGTTCGCCCTTCAGTGATCTTGACTACACTCCAGTCCGGTTCCTGTGGAGAAAAGGCCACGGTCAGGAATCGCTGGGGGATCAATAAGGCAATTTTCTGTCAGGTCACTGGCTGACACCTGGGTTATTTACTCGGGGGGGCAGAGGGAGCAGGTTGGGGTAATTTGTTGGCAGACACATCGCCTCGCTCGTGCAATCTGTCTCTGAGCACTGGTGATTCTGGAAATCCCAAATGATTCAGAAGAATGAAAGCTTGCTGAATGGAATAAAGAAAAACGCTGATTTGTTTTTCATTTAAATGTTTTTATGGTGATTCATCTGCGCTGGAGCATAGTGGGTCGTTTAAAAGGACATGAGCAGATGGCCCGATTTTCATACTGGAAACACCCTTTCCTTCAGCTTTAGTCCAGACTTTTGTTCACACTTCAGCCCACATTTTTTCCTCGACTTTGCGTGATCTATTTTGGGTTTTGGTAAAATAAATCCATGTTTTATTCTATAATCTTCACATTTTTCTGCATTTATGACAGTAGCATCCATGTTGGGAGATATGAGCGATAAGAGGCTGCTGCAGAGAGAGTCAGTGAGGTGAATCATAACAAAACAAAACATGCCACTTGCTTAGAAAATTCTATAGTTGTGATGTTTTCTGTTCTTCGAGGATTAGGGGGAGAATTCAGAGGATTGCACAGACTAACTGATCCACGTGGGGGTCTGGGGTTGCAGGTGTGCCTTTGAGTCTTTTAGGGAAAACATCCTGGATTTCCCTGATAAAGGGACGAGGATTATTGCGGATTTGCCGCCTCGTTCCGATCAGAAAGGAGACCTAAACTCAGACGACTCGTGCAAACATTGTGTATTTACAAAACCATAGCTGGTTTTTCTTCCACACTTGCGGAAGATTTGAGCTGATCTCCATTGGTTGGGTCTGTTTTGCAAATGAGACACATTAGTACCTGCTATTATTCTCGGGAGGTGATTTGTGCTACATTACTCACTGCAATGATGTATTCAAGGTGAAAGTGAAACCTGAGATAATCAATCAGACTAATGAATACAATCGTTTTTTTCTGGCGTCGGTCGACGTTTCGGCCAATCTTAAAATACTGAAGCTGAAAGACCGCAGACATAAACAGCTGGAAATGTCTCCAATTCATTACTAATTGGTTAGTCATTAAAACAATTTGGTTATCCATTTATTGATTATGACCTTTTTAAATGTGTTTGTGCTTCCGTCCCTAGGCTCCGGTCTTAGCCTGCTTAAGGTAAACTCTAGTTTGACCTCACCCTTTCTTGTAAGAATGTCTCTGAGTTAATGTTTTAAAAGGTTTCCATGCCACACAAATCAAATGAAGTGTTCAACTTGTCATGGGTTGACTGTTTTACCCAGTAACTGGTGGATTCATGAGGAGCTCCGAGCGCCAGAGGGTTCAGGTTTCTCTCCGTGAAGACTGGAGTAGGGGTAGAGTGTCCCACATGTGCAACGGCCGATCAGTGATCCATCCGAAGTTGACTGATTCCCAGGAGAAATGTTCTCAGAGCACTGGTCCATCTTCTTTCCATCCATATTGGGAATCCAGGAGAAGTGGCCTATTTGCTTACTGAGCTGTACACAAGGCCCACTGGGTTGACTGGAAGTTAGGATATCACAAATACACAGAAATCTAACAAAATTCACACCATTATCACAAAAATACACAACATATTGTATGGATTGTGTCTCCTGATCACAATCCATCAACTCAAAAAAACAAATCACATTTAAGGTGCAACAACATCACAATATTTTAGTTTATAAATAATTTCTTACATCTCTAGGTGTTAGGATGGATAATTCATTATACATGTCTACTGTCCTCTGTTAGTGGATTTACAGGTAGCAGGGCTGCTTTTATTTCCATATTAATGTTATATTGTTATATATTAGGGCCTTGTGTTCTAGTAGATGTTGTTGTTTTACTTTCTAAGGTTTTATTATGTACCCAACAGAAAGAATAAAGAAGCCTTTTGATCGTATTCATGGTGAAATGAGATGCTGTGTGACAACGGCTGCAGGGATAAACAATAGACACTACAACACATACACACCAGTTCTAGACGCAAGTCTCGTGGACTGATGTAATGCAATGGGAAAGCTAAGGAGTATGACAGAAGTCAGTGTAAAACAAAGAAGGGATGATGCTGTTTAGGCGTATTACAGTAACATAGTAGAGCTTATCCACCTAATTCCTGGCTATGCTAATGTAGAAACCATTATGCGAGCGACATCTGATGAGATCCTAGAAGTAGCACATAGCCATTGGCTTGCATGGTTAGCTTTTGTTGCTAGTAGCTGTTTAGTAGAACATTTCACATATCGACCTGCGCTTTTGGTGGTTGTACAAACAACCAGAGAACGTAAAATTTGTGGCTACAGGAGCGATTTTCGGAACATGCAGCTTGGACTAAGAGAGATTGTGCACGAGGACCGGGTCTTTCCTTGTCTGACTGCATTCTCAGCCTAATTCAAAAAAACATACACAGACTTTAGGGGTGCCCAATCCTGATCCTGGAGGGCCGGTGTCCAGCATGTTTTAGTTTTAACCTTGTTCCATCACACCTGATTTGAGCTGTTGTAAATGCTGTAATCAAGGGTGTTGGAGCAGAGAAACCACTAAAACGTGCTGGATACCGGCTCTCCAGGACCAGGATTGGGCACCCCTACTAGACCCTAAAAATAATTAATAGAATTTAGTGTGTTGATAGCGTAAAGCATTGAAAATGAACATTACTCCAATTGTAATACATGAACAACCTGCTGTTTGTATTTCACCTGACATAGAAGCTAAGACCCAGGCTTGGTGAGGAGGGATTTAAGACTTTGACTCGACTCTACATCTGATTTTAAAGAGCAAGTCGCTCTTTAAGAGCAAGTCGCTCTAGAGTCTTACTTCTCTTCCACTTCCTGTTTGGAAAATGCAACAAACGCTGTTGTCTGGCAGACCGAGAAGGCGGAGCCGCTAACAAATACACACGCACAGGCTCACAACGACATTGTGACATCATAGTGTACCTCTTAGCCAATAGCGATGGCAGATTTAAATTCAAATGCAGTGCATAGTTTTTACCTGAAGACGACACAGCACTGACAGTTTTAGGCAGAATATAAACATTTTAACTAAGATGCACTAAAGGGCCAAATTATTGACCACACATGTCTGCAGCATGATTAGACACCAGTTTATATAGTTTATCAGCAAAAAAAGTTGATTTGGGGGTGACTTGCTCTTTAAGTAAATGAGATTGTGTCCTACCTCTTTCCACAAAAATGACCTTATTAATATGTAGGTACCACTAAGCCTCCCAGCTTTTAAGGTTGTTCATTACCCCGTTATAGGACACGGCAGATTTAGAAAGCAGCTAAAATGCTACCCTAAATGCCAGATTTTTATATCATCCTCCACCCCTCTATTGCAGTAGGCAGAGGGATTTTAATCACATACATCTCTAAAAGGCCCATAAAAAGTTGATCATCGCGATCGGGTCGCATCATCCATCTATGGTCTCCATGTGAACAAACACTGGGCCGGAAGTCAGTTGCATATTTCACGCAAGGGCTCATGGGGGCTAGGAATAAGGCGGATAGTAGATAACTCTTTGAACAACCTAAACTCAGAGAAATAGATTTATTTCTGACCTAACAGAAGAGCTAGAAGAGAATTACCTTAATTAAAAAAAAAACGTTATTCACAAAAATGTTCATAGCTGTTCATGATGCTCATCTGTCTCTAAAGAAACAAGCATGCATGGATGATGTGATATAAGGATTTAATTGTAAATACTATAAAAACACACACTTGTGAGTCAGCAGCAGACTCCAGCAGTCAGAGGAGGGAAAGTGGGTGTTGAAACTCTGCCTGTCTCTCTCATTCACAAAAGACACCCTTGCTTTCTTTGTGCCACTCTAGAGATATCTCTAGCTGGCACAGGCATGAATGAGTAAAGGCCACTTGTTTTTGTCCAACACCAAATCCTCACCTCCCCCTGCTCACGCCCCGGCAACCCAACGATGAAAAAAGTCTGGAGACGAACAAAGGCGTTCATTGTCTTATCGTCCACTTCTGGGCGGGAGGGCTGCTAACATGCCTCCAAAACCAGAGTTGGATAGAGGCCTCTGAAAAGACCTGACACCATTACTGGGTGAGTGACAACCCATTTATTTTAGTAGAACATTTCTGGGAAGCTTCACAGAAAAATAAAAATAAAAAATTTAAGTGGTATTCATGAAAAGCCTTGACCGGGGAACCTTCTAAGGGGGAAACAGTAGTTCTAAATGCCACGGCTGAAGCCAGACACATTAACGTCATGTTTTTATGACTACTGGATGGTGAGGGAATGGAAGGGGTGCAGGAGGTCGTCCCTCAAGGAGTCTCTCGGGGCCCCAAAGTGACGTCAGGGATGGTTTCTCTCCTCAAACCTCCTGCTGAGAACCAATTAGCCTGCCGTAGCCTGCTGCTGGAGAGGAGCTTTTTGTTTTCCGCTGCTGAGCATCAGCTGTGTTTTTGTCATTGTCGTGTGGTTCACTTCACACGCCGGCCAGTCGGAAAAAAGGAGGCTTCAGGAGGGAGTTTAACACACATTTGAATTAGCATCAAAGATGCTTTCGCGTTAAAACCTTGTTGCAGGCGTGGTAAACTTAAAATGGCTTGGCGTGTTTGCATTTGGGGTCAGTTACGTGCAAAAGATAAATGTCACTTAAACGTGTTTTCTTAGAAGAGCTGAAATGTGTGTAAAGCTGCAGGTTTAAGTTTCATATCTCTGTTCGGTTTCTTGCATTCTTCATTTTACAAGTCGGAACATGCACAGAGTCAGACTTATAGGAAATAAAAGGAGGTGGAAATCAAAACAGAGAGTGGACCGCTACCTGGTAAGCTGAGACGTTTAAGGATTTAAAAACTGGGTAGATTTACACAAACACTTAAATATTTGAGCCACAAGGCTGTGTAATTCTAGGGCAGATAGGATTAGGGGAAGGAAAGACACTGTTTGCACAAACTTAAAAAAAAAAATCCTGAGTCAAAAAAGGTAAAAAATAATTGAAACTATTATAAAAGATTAACTCCGCAAGCAGAGACTGGAAAAGCAAACGTTCCTATGACACAAAGTGAACTGTGGGGTGGATCTGCATCTTTATGTTCACACGCGAGGTCACCATGGAAAACATAACCTTTGAGTAGAAATGAGACGTGTTGGCCACTTTATTAGGTACACCGTAGATGGTCCACGTTGACATGAAAAGCGTCACACACTTTTTGCAGACTTGTTGGCTGCACCGTCGCTGCTTCATTGGGTATTTTAATCTTTTTCTGACCTTTCTCCGTAAACCCCAGACATGGTTGTGGAAGAAAATCCCATTAGATCTATCTCAGACCATGTCTCAGTTTGAACTTCAGCAAATCGTCTTCCACTGAGTTGCTGCCTAGTGGTTGGCTAATTAGCTATGTATGCTAACAAGAAATCAAACAGAATTACACAATAAAATGACCAGTGAGTGTCCAAATCTGGGGGCTTCATCCTTCCAAGTGCATGTCCGATTATGTCAAAGCGGAGCGACAAGCCTGTCTGGTCTGGTATATCTTCATTTGCAAAGGCTATCCCAGGGTTCATTGTGGGCCGAACGGGGGGATTTTTGTTCCTGATATAATTTGCGGACAAAGCGGGAGGGAATTACAATTTTTAATGTTAGAATATTAATATCTGTGGCAAAAACGACAAAAACCTAAAGCAGTTCTGTTGTTAGGATTTTTTCGTATTTGTTCTTAATATATTTTTTCATGAAAAATAATAAGAAAATCCTTGTAAACTAGCTAGTACAGCAAGTATTTCTCCATGTCTTTTAACTAAGTTTAGTTTTAATTTCTTTTTAGCGCCATCACAGTTGCCAGGCAACAGGACATAAGCTAAGTTGGGGGTGGGAATGAATCAGAAGACTACACAACTCAAATAAAGAAATGCTCACGTACGGTCTTAGCAGTTGAGGAAGGACCTGACCTTCATGAACTGTGTAGGACCAGTGCCACCCCTGAATTTGAACACAGCTTTTATTCAAAGAGATCCTTCACTGAGAAACTATTTTCACTCATTGTTCCTGAAAGTAATCAGTCACTTTGAGTTTTTCATGCACGCTGAACATGAAAATAGTCTTCTACACCTATCTCCCGTATGAGGTTCTCATAGAAAATAGACGGTGAAACTCTAGGTCTACGTCACACTGTCACTTAACATTCATGGACTCGTGTTTAGCATCCAGGAAACAGCAGAGAACATTTGAATTATTTCAAGCTAACCATTAGCAATAGCAACTCCACCACAGCAGAACTCCTCCAGGCTTGTGTTCTTTGTGGAGATAAAACATCAAAGTTGTAGAGCAAACTGAGTCAGTGGTAGAGTCGTGTTGATTTTATCCAGTCTAAGGCGAGATGTCCAAAAAATCAGGAAATAAGACTCCATATCCTGTCATCTGAAGCTACTTTCTCCTCTGGCTAAATTCCCTGTGCTGAAACAGGCGCACCAGAGCTTTTTTTCCCCAGAGTACAACTTAAAAGGCATTCATTCCTACTAGAGACCACCGTGAATGTATTGAAAATACAGCGAAGGACCTCTTTAATCTTGGAATCAAGGACAAAGGAGAAATCGCTGGCTCCTGAATCAAAGTTTGCTAAAGATGTCGGTCGTGTTGATCCATTCATTTTCAGTTACACATCCTCTCAACTGTCCTGGAAATGTTAAATGTAAAAAATCATTATTTTTTTTAGTTGAACAGATCATCCTTTTTGCCCTCTCCAGACGGTTTGCCCTGGTACCCATTCTCCAGTGTGAACAAAACAACCTCAAATGCATATTTGTTCTTTTATTTCCTCTCGCCTTGGTTCCGTCTGCCTGGACCGTGTCCTTCTGTGGACAAAGTGAACGCCGTTTAGCCATGTTGTTATTGTCTTCTTTCTCCTTTAGTGGCTTTTGTAACCTCACAGAAATTGAGAGTCGATAACCTTGAGGTGAAATCTGAGACGCTGACAGACGTTAAAGCCAGTTTGTTCACTGTACTGAGATTTGGAAGATCAGAGTTTTCAGATCAGGTTGTTGAAATAAAGGTCAAAGGGAATCCGAGTGACATTTGGAGTTTGGAAACACCAGGTATTACTTTACAATACTGTCACATGACTGTCTATAAACTCTTCACAAGCTGCTGTAACGACCTTGACCTTTCACTCCACTTGCTTCGTGGCATGTTGACTTTTTGTGTTTTTCCCTTTCTCGTGTTTCTTTTTTTTTTGTAACGTTAAAGCTAAAGAATTCCTTCAAAAGGCCGAAAAGCTTGATTAAACACATAAAGAAATAATAATCTAGAAATGTCAATTTTAAATTTTATTGGTTTCTTATATTGCAAAGTTCAAATATTCCTGCAATATTATATTTCATTATGTAATTCTATCATATACAACAAAATAATTCTGAAGTAAAACTGATACTCAGCACCTGCAGTACTTAGATTCTCCAACAGATTTGATTGACACAGCAGGTTTTTGAGGAAAGTACTAATACCGTTATAGGGGTAGAGCACATGGGAACTTAGAAATAGGTAAATCAGATATGACAGATTAGGTTGAAAAGGCAGAATTTTAAAACAATTTTCAAAACATGGGAGAACCCACACATGGCGGTAAAAAATCTTTGATGTATCATTTGTAGTTTCTACAATCTACAAAACTACACATAAACATATTTCACGAACATTCTCCGGTTAAATGAGCAATGTTGCAAAACCTCTTGTGAGTAAGAGTGACTTTGAAGTAAACAAACACGGTGGAGGTAGAACACGCTCCTGTCAACCATCTTTAAGATTGGCTACACATCACATTCAACAGGCAGCACACACACACACACGCACGCACGCACGCATGCACACACACACACACACACACACGTTTGTCCTCGAAATCAAACCAGGAAAATGCAACATGACCTGACATCCTTTTTAGAGAGGTGGTAACTGGGAGTGTCCTTAAGAATGTTGGAAGGGGAGCGTAGAGTTTTGTGGTTTAATGTACTGCTAAGTTTTCTTGTGTTTATACTTTTTTAAATGCACACCCCCATCAGGGTATATACAGCAATCCTTAAGTAAAATTTACTACTTTTTAATACTTTTTTTTACTACCTTCAGAATTTTTTTAAAACCATCACAACACTAAATTGCAAGTGTTAATCAGCGACCTATTTACACATATTTTAACATATATAACATACAAAAAGAATAGACTTAGAGACTCACTGATGTTGACAAAGTATTGCACATATTTATTTTACTTAGAAAATAAGCCAGGCACTTCTGTTCAGAGGTTCAGACAGTTGACCACGAGGCCTGAAATGATGCAGAACGACCACTGAATATGACGTCATCATTATGTGACCGGATATGCTAAAGTAGGGCTGCTCGATTATGGCAAAAACAATAATCACGATTATTGTGACTGAAATTGAGATCTCGATTATTTAATACGATTTTTCAATTTATGTAAATTTTTTTTTGTTGTTTTTATTCAGTCATAAAATTGCTCAGGGCACAATCAGGGCAAAAATAAACAAAAAACAAGATGATCACTAAAATAACTCCTGATTCCCAAAAGACCAATATACTTATAGCTCATAGTTTATGACCCACGGGCTATAGACCTTGGTTTAACTCATGTAAGTCTAACCAGTACAGACCCAAATATCAATATCTTGCAAATACTGACAGCAAGAATTATACAGTGGCATTTCTAACAAATAAATGTAAATAAATTGATGTTCACTAAATTTTGCATAACATTTATTGAGTCGTGTCAAAGTGCTGTAGGAGAATACACTAGCACCGTGTCCTCAGAGAGATTAGTTATTATTTATCAGCGTGAGGAACTTATTTCTACCTTATTTATAAACTATTTATTTACAGGTCCATCAGTTAAGGTAATAATTGTCCCAACCACAGCTGCACCCCCACCCCCCAACCCGGTCTCACAGCAATCAGGGGCAAGCTGCATGTGTGTTTAGTGCGCCGCACACGCACATTAGCCGTTTTTATCGGCTCAGGAGTCCGCAGGTTCGGTGTGTGTGTCACTCACTCTGGTTAATCCAACAGGGAGCCGACTCTGAGAGCTGTTTCTTTAGCGACCGACACATCACTACATCATTCCCTTTCCTAATGTCCTGAAGAACGGTCCGGAGCGCAGGCGGAGTGTTTAGCTAACCTGCAGGAAATGTCAACGACAGTTATCCAGAAAGTAGCTAAGGGTTACCAGAGATGTTTCTGAGGTGTTCGCTAGGTACTTTTAAGATTTGAAAAGTCAAGAAGGGGGTCTGAAAAGCTGCTAGAAATAGCGTCAAAGTCGCCAAGTTGGCAACACTGTGAGGAGCGCTTCATTTTTAACTCAGGGCAGCGCAAGTGGGAGGAGCAAATAATCGGCTTGTTTTGTTTTTATAATCGTTCAAAACATTTCATTCGGAATATATTTCTATGTCGATGTTCAGAATACGACACCTGAAAGTCTGAAAAAAATAATACCTAATTTGGAAAAAATAATACCTCTGAGACCAAATTTAACACTTTTAATGGCCTTAAATTTGACTATTTTTATTTATCACTTTTTAATACTTTTTAAAACCCCGCGGACACCCTGTAAACACACAACTTGCTACAAAACCTTGTGTTTAAATCAAGAATAATAGCTTAAAGCCCAACATAGGGGTACAGGGGTTAACTGGAAATTGGAAAAACAAAGCAGATGAAATACAGCTACTGGGGAAAATAAAACCACGTCTCATTCCTACAGACATATATAAATCATTGAAGAAACAAAAAAAAAGTTTAATGTGTCTGCACCAGCAACAAAGCTCATGTAATTATTTTATGGAAATGCAAACTGTCTAAATTCACACTTGGCTCATCCTCTGAGAAGAATTTACGTGAATAATTCTTTCATTATGCAAGTCGTCCCGTTACCATTTTTGGTCCAAAATGCTTTCTTATGTTTACAGGATTACCTCTTCTACATGCATGCTAACAATCACGTAGTCATAACAGTATAAAAGGCTGCAGATAACTCATTCTTATGAATTTTCATGTATAAAATAAGACCATTAAACATTATTTTGGTGCATTACCCCTCTAAAGGTGTGGTTTACATGTTTATTCAATACATTTACAGCAGGGCTGGGCGATATGGCCTAAAATCAATATCATGATATATTGAGGATTTCACCTCGATAACGATAAATGGACGATAACTACAGGAATGCATTCCACTAGATGGGGCTGTCACACGTATCATGTTGAGTCACATTTTTACAGGACTCAAGGTGAAACGTTGCGAACCTACACACATCTACATCTTCTCTAATTTCCCTCTGGGATTAATAAAGTATTTTTGAATAGAATAAAATTGAATCTTTTTTTATTATCAAATTTATTGACATGGGAAAAATGATCTCGATAAAAGTCAGAAATTTTGATAACAATACATTTTTGATTTATTGCTCAGCCCTGCTTTGCAGTGTTTGCCTCATGAGTCATTAAAAGCTATGGTGCTCCTGTTCTGAGATGCAGAAGTTTGCTGGTGCAGATGTGAGCTGAAAACAGCAGGATTACTCATTAATATTAATGATATGCACACACCTTGCTTCTGATTGGCTAGCAAAATGCATTCAGCCATGTTGCAAAGTCACAATGACCAAGACACTCTCCGCTCTCTCTCCTCGCTGCAAAAGAAAAACTTCCTGTGGGCAGGCGTGAGCGAAGATGGGCGAGGCCAAGAATGCAAATTTACAGTGTGACATAGATATGTGAGGATTTTCAAATCCTAGCATTTCACCGTACATTTCCTACCAGAAGCTGACGCAGGAGTTTGGTGTAAAACACTGTCATGTTTAGCCTTCACACTGTCATGTTTAGCCTTCATGAAAAACTCAGAGTGAGCAATTATAATCAGAAGTAATCATTGATAAATGTTTTTTCAGTCAACCTCACCTGTAACTCATTAACTGCCAGCCGTTTCCTGATCAGAAAAGCCCTTCGCTGCCAGCGTTTTTCAGCATTTTCCCAGTTTTTTTTAACAGTCACTGAACGTTGCGCTCTATGATGATGTCAACACCAAAAATACCAAAACAAAGCGGAGACTCACCTCTTACATCAGGAAGATTCCGCGTGTTTCGAGCGTTATCCGTTCTTTCATAATTCGTTGGCAAATTATAATCGGCAGAAGCTTTTCCGGTTCGCGCCTCACTTTATTTTACAGCAGTGGTCCAAAACGATCTCCTGGATTTTCTGCTTCCTGATCATGTCACGTGTGACGTATGCGGATGAAAATCAGCTTTAGAGCTAGGATGTTTGTCCTCACGGTGCGGGGGCTCGTTCCAATGCCCACACATTAAAAAAATGCAAATGACGTCAATGGCTGTGAAAGGTTGGATTTAAAATGACGATTTTTGTCGTCAATGGCAGTTAATGAGTTAATGGAGCATTTGTCTCAGTGCTTCATAATGCCTCCCCTTGTCTTCTGTCTCGTAACTCAGACACGATTGTCTCGAGTACAAAAAGAGGCAAAGAAAACATCAGATTTGTTGACTCACTTCCAAATACTAAAACATTTTGCTGTAAATTCTACTTTTATTGTCCAATTCTGCAAATGCGTTTGTGTTTTCTCTGCAGAAACTTTGTGCAGACTCCAGAGTGCGTAATTGCTGCACCATCTGTTTGCTGTAACTGTATCACAGATCCCAGGTCAGATCTAAAATGCACACAACTAAAGAAGCAAAAAACACACCGAAGAAGCTCTAAGCCGAACCATATTATTCAATGGAAAGACGTGTCACATCTGAAATCA
This sequence comes from Nothobranchius furzeri, assembly GCF_043380555.1. NCBI lineage: Eukaryota > Metazoa > Chordata > Actinopteri > Cyprinodontiformes > Nothobranchiidae > Nothobranchius > Nothobranchius furzeri. The sequence continues at coordinate 69,461,297 of NC_091745.1, forward strand.
GAGCTACATTTCTTTGGGTCGTTCATGAAATAATAAAGTAGCAATTCTGTGTTTGTTTTATTTCTTCTTGCGAGACCTGACATGTTTACTTTTTTACTCCCTGCCTGTGCTTTGTTGAGCTCAGTCCCTCTTGTGTTATTTTCTAGCTGTAGCGTATCTGATCATAAAAGACAATAATAGTGTGGAAAAGCCTTGGTGACATGAATTTTATACCCACATATAACACACCTTTTCTGGAGATAAAGGCTGGAACAGAAACTTGTTACGGATCACAAAGTGTATGAGTAAATATACTAACTCCTGTCTCTTCCATACTGCAGCAGCACAGTTGTTTCATGCAGCGCCCTGCCGTAGTAAGGGTCAGTTACACTTGTACATGCATACATGTGCACCACACAGTAAAGCTTTGGGTGACTGTTGGCACCGTGTGGAGATCTCAGTATAACAGAGGCTATGAAAACCTTTAACGCTTTGCTTGTTAATGCACTTGAAACGAAGTTCAATCTAAATTACACATTGCTGGCGAAATTCTGCCACTAATGCCTCATGAGATTGGGTTTACAAAAGTAGCTCCTTTTCTCCACAAAGTGCCACAAGCCTGTAATAAATCACCTCCATGTGGAGGAATCACCAAAAACTTGTATTTTCTTGTGATTCAATCGTAGCCGAGAAATCAAGACAGTAGCAGTAACAAAGGTTTAGCTCTGCAGGTTGGTCTAGCCACGCTCCTCAGCATGTCCACCATTGGTTCGGCTAAGTTGAGGCCGGGCTAATCACAGCTCTCTAAAGCCGCTTTCATAAAACAATGCTACCATCAGGGAGCAATTGGTTGTTTATAAGTGGTCAGACCGTGGTGGGATTGCGGCGTAATTGTCCTTTTTATTAAAAAAATGCTCGATGGTGGTAAAAACGGGTTGTGGGGGCAGTCTCTGCACTGCCACAGACTTCCCTTTAGCTTGGACGTAACTTGCTTTTTATTGGGATTACAACCACACTCCTAGGGCTGGGCGATACGGCCTAAAATCAATATCACGATAAATTGAGGGTTTCACCTCGATGACGATAAATAGACGATAACTGCAGGTATGCGCAGAAACAAAAGTTGTCCACTAGATGGGCAGGGTTTCCCCCAGCGCTTTATAAGTCTGGCGGCCCGCCAGGCTTTGCTTGGCCACCCGCCAGGCTAAGCGTCATGCCCCGCCCTCCTCCCCGACCCTACTGTGTCCGCTGACACGAACGGCGCAGCAAAACTAGAGCCCTCCATCAGCTGATACTGGTGAGAAACAGCAGCGGAACGTGTGCAACAAACTTTATGACATTTATTGTCAAAAGGGCCTGATTACAGCATGTTTTATATTCTAAGAAAGTATCACAGTTTAAACCAAGCCTGCTAACTGTAATACTAAATTGTCCTTTATAAAAGAAAAATTATTTTTAACGTGCTGTCAGACAAGTAAACCAAAGTGCTGCTTTCTCTTAATGATGTCTAAATATCTAAATAATGTTTGACCTAGTGATGCACCGATATGAAATTCTTGGGCCGATACCGATATTCGAGATTAATATAACTTTTATGGCCAATAACCGATATTTGCCAATACTGATATACTGACATTAATGCTTCAAAATCATCTGATTTTGTATTGAATGAACATGAATAAAGCTGAATTTAGATTATTATGTACACACACCACACACATTTACGCTTCTCAGATGATTACAATCACTGTCACATGACTAAACAAATACACATCACCCCCTTCACCCTGTGAAACTGATAAACAAATAGAAACAAGATGGAAAAAATATTGGTTAATATCGGCCCAGTTTTATTTATCGGACCGATGCCGATATGTTAAATCATGACTAACATCTGCCGATACCGATATTGATGCCAATTAATTGTGCATCTCTAGTTTGACTTTTTGACTAATTTAGCCGAGTATACATATTTTGCTTTTGGGGTGAAAGGCCCAACCTCAAATTTAAGGACAAACATCTGAACACACAGGTACCACCCTGTCACCCAACATCTCTCCCAAGTTTGTGCATCCACATTATACTTGCAGATTTAAGTGCTTTGGTTTGTTATGCCCTGTCACACACACATTGACTCCTCTAGTTGTCATCCTGTCTTCACGTCAGATGCTAGAAACTTTACTTTTCATCCCCGTCTTTTCATTTTCCTGTTGTGATGTTTGGCTCATGCACCGGTGTCCTGCTGACTGACACCATTTGGGGTCTCGTCCGGTCTCCTGAGCAAATGCTGCTTCCCCCCTCAGTGAAGCCAGGCAGATAGACATCTTATTACAAGAACTTGCTTCTTTTTTGACAGACCTATCAGGGAATTGAAAATGTGATAATGTGGTATGGCTTCCTGCACCATCACAGGATAGATATTTTTTGTGCATGTGAAGTATTGGCACTCCACCTGACAGTATTTGTCAAAATATAAGAAAACCTACCTTGTAGAGGCGATGCATTTGGAGCTGAGGAGAAAGGAAAGGATGTCACCTTCTGGCATAAAACAGTATAGTGTGATGTCAAAGCTTGTAACACCAGAACAGGCACATTTTTATTTTATTTTATTTTATTTTATTTTATGCCTACCTGTAATGCATTCAGACTCATAATGCACCATGGAAAGAGAAATCAATTGTAACGCAGAAAAACATTATTTTTGGGGTTCTATTTAGAGTTAGAGTGTTAAGATGCAACCAATGATAACTTTGTTTATTTATTTTTTATTTTTTGCATTTCCCAACTTTATTTCTTCATGTAAAGAGTTTAATAGAGTTTAATGGATTGTGTTAGGTGAGGTTTTGTTTAAAGGTGCTACTAAGCAAAAATAAACTTGTGAAGTCGGGAGACTCCTGCAGGTTTTAATCCATTGGTGCTTTTTGTGGTCACACAGCTAATTCTGCAGGATGTGATAACAGTTGTTTACTGGCTTAACTGCCATCCCCTGTTCTGACTGTAACAGCTGCGTAAGTCAGCTTCTTTTTACTTTCCCAGCATGTCTCCTATATTCCAGCACTAGAACCTAATTAGGAAGTGGGTGCTTTCCTCAAGGGCATATATGTGTTCGTGAACAGGAGTGTGTAGGTGTGTGTTTACTTGTGTTTGTGTGAGGCGATGCATGCGGCGGTGCTTTTGAAGACATTAGGAGTTGACGTCACCTTGTGTTTTCTGTGCTACTGAACCAGATATGGAAGCTGTTTGAGATGAATTTGATGAATGAGACTTGGCATATTATCTTTAGTCAACAGATTTCCTTTTGTAGGTTATATATTAAATTTAAATAAACAGTTAAAAGTCCAATAAGCAATAATTTTACAGTGAAATAATCACAAAAAGTCTAATGTCTCAATTATGTTCCTTCTTTGCTGGCTGGGGTGTTGTCAGTTTTTTCCCGTCAAAAAGCCAAAGAGGGACGTATTTACTGTTTACAAAATGAAATCCCTTGTGGTTGTCTAGTCTGCACCGGCAACGTCTTCGGCATTTTTTTATTTAATACTGGCTCCAGAGTTGTTGCAAAATCCAAAGCCAGTAAACAGGATTGACCCAGAAGTTCTTTCCTGTACCCCTAAGAAGTTGCGACAACTTAATAATATTGTAAAGAAGGCTAGAGGCTAACATTGAGCTAACATTGCTAAGAATGCTAACGGTGAATTAGAAACAAATAGACTGCTCTAAAAAAATACCTCAAACTACTTTGTTTCAGTTACCAAACATTCGATTTTACAGTGAAATGAGTTTATCTACTTATTAACTTACTGTGTATGACTCGTCTTCACTCTTCATCTAGAATCTTCTGGCGCTAATCCGTAAAAAAGCTGCAGTACCCATATTTGATCACAGGGTGTTGTTCTTACTTCATGCTTCTTTAAAACTACAAATGTAGATATGATCATCATAAGATGCTCCTTCCTTCTTGTTAATAATTACAGCCTGCCAAGTTAGAAATATTTTGTAGGCCATGAACACATGTTCACAATATTTTTTAAAGATAAATGCAAAAAAACTTTTTAAATTAGTTTTTACTTTTAGTTTTACTTGCGCCATAAAACTAACAAAGTTTTTCATAAAAATGTATCTGTAAATCAATATGAGACATTAAAAGGCTTTTAAATCTTTCTTTCATAAAAGCATAAAAAACATAAAATCAAATATCAATGATTTGATAGGTTGATTGTTTTCTACATTTTCTGGCCTTGAAATAAATTGTAGTTCATTATAAGCAGCAAGAACCAGATACCAGTCACTCTTTCTTCTTTGTTTGCTGTGTTTAGTCAAGTTTTGTGAAAGTGCTAAATAAAAATCTGATTTTTAGTGAAAGCCAGAAAGGATTTTTGGTCTTATTTACTATTAAATTTTTATTAAAAGCAAAAAAACTAAAACAAAACAACTTTAATTAAAAAAAAACACACATGACTTTGCACTTAACCATTTCTGTAAAAATAAAAAAATTCTGCTTTTCTTGTTGATCCATGTAGCCTATCTGTATTCTGTTCCTCCTGGCCATTCTTTTTCTTGCCATTACCCCAGTTCGCTGTGGCCTGCAGCCTCGGTGGTAATGTTTCCGTCACATAGCTCCACCCTTCCTTTGTGACTTCTCTGCACACAAAGTAAGACAAATGAGGCAAACCTGCACCTCATTGCCTGAACTGTAATCAGTGTCCCCTGATAAGATTACCGTTACACTGCACGCTCTGTTATTGACAACCTTAGTGGTCCAGATTAGCTATCTGTGCTGTCAGTACAAGTGTGTTAAAATGGAACAAAAATTCAATATGCTAACTTCACATTCTACCTTTGTTGTGCTTTAGTTTTTGGGAAAATTTCGACCTCCCAGTTGAACGGACGCACGTAGAAATACTTGATGTGTTTACGCTGTGTCCGTGCATCGGATGTGACCCATGTTGATTTGCAGATCTCAGTGCGGAGGTGAGATCTGCTGTGACAATCATAGCAAAGGGTCTCTCCATCCCTCCCAGCCTGGTACACTGGATGAGCCTGAGGCGAGAATAAGATAAGAGCAGCGCTGCGGAAACGGTTTGGGCTTGGCTACTTCTGTTGTTGGCTTGTCCTCTGCTCACCCCCTGCCTTTCTGTTTGAGTGGATTCAGCTGGTTCAACAAAGCCTAACATGATAAGCCAAAAAGAAGACCCAGCCGAGGAGAAGCAGCTCCGTGAATCGAGGCATTTTTATTTAGTGAGCTTAGAGATTTGTAGTTTTTTTCCACTACGAATGGAAACCACATCTGTATTGTTGCTGTCTTGCCAACTAGATCTGCTTTCATTGGAAGTCTGGCTTCTCAGTTCCTTTTAACACTAAGAAAGGGCTTTATTACGTATGGTAGACGCATTCCTGTTTGTATGTAAGGAACCCTGTTGGTTGGACGCCTGTCAGAGTGATTAGATGGCGGTCGGCGGGCTGTATTACATAATGTGGCTCAGATGGAGGTGGAAAGATTGCAGCCAAATGCTGAGCTGGAGGCCTGTCCACCACTTATCCCCTACAACTATTGTTTTTCCCTTTTTCCATTTCAGAGTGAGTTGGATGGTTTGAGGACCCGTTTTAAAATTGGAGTCTTGTCTTGAGGGGAGCTTCGTACAGACTGCATACTGTTTGGCAATTTCATTTCCTTGGGGTCATAAGCTGCCTTGTGTGTTACAAAACCCTGTCTAGGCTTGCTTTGTTATTTTCAAACTCCCTCCGTTCTGTTCTCTCTGGTGTTGATTCATGGTACTTGTCAAAAATTAAGCAATCCAGAGTGTGAGACAGGAAAAAAAAAACGAGCTTGAACGATAACCACATGTTCAGGGTGGAGGTTGAAGGCGTGCAAGCGTATTTTATACCTCCGCAAAGGCAGAGGAGTTTCGCTCTTTGACATATTAGTTATCGTTTGACTTTAAGCTGCGTTTCTTTCTTCTTTTCGTTTTGTAACTTTAAACGTGTTTGACATGTGGGGGTTAAGTGAACTGCTTTATGCACGTAGATTATCAACTACAGCACTCACTTGTAATTGCCTAGTATCTAATTTATGTATCAATTAGACAGAGCAGCCCTGTGGTTCAGCTCGATCAGGTTCTTGTTCGAATGTTTTAAAGCATAACATACCCGATTCTCTGTCTCCGCTTAATGAACAAGACTCTTTACAGGATCGCAGTTTGCGTCATGCCTGAACGTAACTATGGCCTTTTCAATTTTTAATGTAATTAGACCCCAGTTAGAAGTTGGATGTTTGCATTAAAATGACATTTTTTAATAAAATGTCTCCCTTTCTGAACTTTCTCCCATTGTGGGGTCCTGCATGAGCAGTCAGCAGCACTTTTAATTGGGCACGAAAGGGTTTCGCTAAAGAACGTTGTGACAATTAGTCATCTACGGTCTTTCTTTTAGAGCGCAGACATTTAAAGATGCTCCAAAAGGTGAATGCGAGAAATTGTTAGCTAGGAAACGGACAGAGACAAAGAGGGTGATTAACAGAGCAGAAAAACAACAAAGGGGCAATAAAGGCCAGCCTGGAAGATGAAGCACTCACCCAGCCCTCCGTAAACAAACTGGAGATCCACTCCAGCGGCCACAGCACCTTTGTTTTAATAATCCTTCTATATAAGCCATACGTCTGTGATAACACAGACGACTTGGTCATCAATTAATAGCAGCAGCAGCTGGCTCGCATCGCTTATTTGCCAGTCTTATCTAACAGCTAAGAGCCACAAACCTGGATGGATTGACTAATAACGCATGGCTCATTTGGCTTATGTGGGAGGTAGCAAAACCTTCCATTTGCTTCAGCGGCACTTCAGTGAAGAGCTCAGCCTCTCAGTAGCTGCAAGATAAACAATTGCTTACTCTCATTTGCAGGTTTCTCATAGGAATAAATGGTCTGTGTCCTCCAGCAAGGTTCGAATTACTGCAGTATAGCTACAAATTTGTTTCCTGTGGGAAATCTGAGGCCACACAGAACATCCTCCCCCGAGGTAATCATTATCATTTTTGTCAGAAGCTTGTTAGGCCAGCCTCATTGTTGGAGCTGTCCGCGTCCTTGAGGCATCCACCCAGCTGCCCGTCAACCCCTGCCAGCAAACAATTTAACGGAAGCAGGAAAGCATCTGAAAGCCGGTCGCATCCTTGTAGCTGAAGACGAGTGAGCTGGTCGGAGGTTATTTAAAGATGCACACTGTATCGGTGCAACAGAGTTCTCGCTTCAGCAGTTCCTAAAATCTGCTCCATACACAACGCTTGTCCAAGCAACGCAAACAAAGCTTTAATTTGGTCGCTGATTGTTGCTTCAAACTAATTTCCTCGGGGCTGCACAGCAGAACTTTTGATTGACTGGGATTTCGTCTGGATCAGATACTTGGCGGAGAGATAAGGTCGATGGAACAACCTTTAAAACTTCAGCATTGGCACACATTTATAAACGAATGGGATAAACTCTGCAGTCATTTTGGACTTATGTGTTGGCTGGTTTGTTTCACTGTTAAGCCATACTATAAAACTTTTGAGACAAGATATAATGTCAGATTCCCGTCGGTCACGTGTCTTTTATTGGAATTATGTGAAAAGCCTGTTTGTACGCATGGTAGCTGTTCTTAAATTTTAGGAACATTTCTACGCACAAGTACAAACTGGTAAATACCACACAAAGCGTAAAATCGGTCCTACGCACAAAATACGCACAGATCTGTCCGTAAGTACAGTTGATAGAGGAGAGCCCAGGTCTCTGTTCTTCGTAGATGATGGGGTCCTGTTGGCTTCATCAGACCTTCACACAGCCGAGTGCGAAGCAGCCGTGGTCTTGCGTCAGAAAGGGTAGAAGGCCTTCTCTAGATCAGGGACGAAGTGGAGGAGTTTATGTATCTCAGGGTTTTGTTCACGAGATTGGTGCTGCGTGTGTAGTTATTTGGATGTTGTACAAGTCTGTTGTGGTGAAGGGAGAGCTGACCGGAAGGCAAAGCTCTCGATGTACCGATCAATCTACATTCCGACCCTCACCTAGAACGATATCGCGGATATAAGCAGCCGAGATGAGTTTTCTCCGCAGGATGTCTGGGCTCTTACCTAGAGGTAGGGTGAGAAGTTTGGTCATCCTGGATGCCTCCTTGGTGAGGTTTTCTGGGCACGTCCAACCGGGAGAAGACCTAAAGGAAGACCCAGGACACGCTGGACGGACTTTGCTTCTTGGCTGGCCAGGGAACACATTGGTATTGCCTTGGACAAAACTCTGACCCTTCAACCTTTAACCTCATTTATAATACTATCATTAAACAACACCAGACAGAGGATTGACTGTTTCAGCGCACCTCTTAGAAGACATTGTTAAGTAGTGAAAAATATTTGCGTGTGTCTCCGTCAGTATTGGCTTGTGTGTGTTTTCCTCTCTGTTCTATCTCTGCTACAGTATTTCAGTCCAGCTTTAACTTTTTTTCCCAGCTTTTCATTTCTCTTAATTTTCTTTATTTCCCTGAAGGTGTGTGTGTGTGTGATGTCTATCTTCTCTAGAGGGGAAAAAAACACCTGTTGTGTTGTTGCCTTTTGAAAAAAGAACCCTAAAGTCGAAACCACAAGAACTATTTTGCAGCCATAGTTTGACATTTAGAGTTGTGCACTTTTTAGATTAATGAGTTGGTTGAGGGTCGATACCTCTTTCTGTCCTTTTTGATAAACCACATATCAAAGTCCCATTAGTGTGTGCGAAATTTGTTCTCCGCATTTGACCCATCCCCTGGGGCAGCAGTGAGTTACAGACACAGGCGCGATCGGGAACCATTTGGTGGTTTAACCCCCCAATCCAACCCCTTAATGCTGAGTGTCAAGCAGGGAGGCATTGGGTCCCATTTTTTTCGAAGTCTTTGGTATGGCCCGACCAGGAATCGAACCCTGATCTCCCAGTCTCAGGGCGGACACTCTACCACTAGGCTGAGCTGGTATAATATAACAGCATTACCATTAGTTACATTGATAATTATCATGTGAAATAATTAGCAACAGCAAATAGGACCCAACCACTGACGGCCGTCATTGTTTTCTATACTGAAGGCGGTTAAAACGCTGATTGCTGAAGGCTCTCTTAGCTGCTGGGATGTCTATTGATACATCATGTTGATTTCTGGGGATTCAGATAAAGTTGGGTCTCTTTATGTTTGGGTAAGATAACTAGTTTCTTGTTGCAGATATGCTTTGCTTGAGCATAAACAAGCCCCTCCCAAAACAACATAATTTCAGTAATGCTGCAAAACCAACTGATCTGTGGTTCTGAGAAATGGTAGGCAGCCGACAAGACAAGGATGGCAAGTGTCGGCAGTGATGCAGATTGCTCTGCTGGAATGTATTTTGTGTTCAGGTTCATTGATGGGAGTTGCTGTGGGTCTCTCAAACGTAATGTGTCCTAAAATTACTTTTATTGGGAACTGGTGCTTTATATGTAAAAGAGATTGGAAATGAAATGATACAGAGTGGAAATAAAAACGCCGTCTTGGCTGAATTCACGCTGAGAATGTTGGTGAAACGTTTGGAAGATATTGAGGTATGAGCACGGACAGACGCAGCCAAACCTTAACTGGTGTGTTATTATTACCTCCTGTGGTCACTCGCCGGCTTCAGTTAAAGCCAGCTGAACAAAATGCACAAAGTATCAGTTTAAATCTTCTGGCTGGAGTGAAATGAGACATTAGTGTAAGCACGTAACAGGGCAGCTAGTCATCTCTGTGCTGTGGTATGTGAGAGGGGCTTGCTGAGGCTGGTCATATGACTACATGAGCTGAGTCAGACATGACGATTGGAGTTCTGCTGCATCTCAGAGCGGCCTTGGTCCGGCCTCTGGGCACTGTGCTGTCCTGCTGCGTCAGGTCTCAAATGCTCTCTATTAATGTGCAGCCATTAGCCTGTGTGGTCTAGTGGATCTGCCTCTTGTCCTGCAGCAATAACAGTATAACTGAGGTCATAGTTGTTGGGTGGGGCACTGAATAAAGTGGCTAATTGTTCAAGGTGTGCATGCAACCAGCAACCATCATGTTTGGCCCTGTGCCTTTAAGGTCATTTGCGATAATTAATTAAATATAAAGTTTTCCAAGAAATAATGTTTTGCTTATTTTTGAATATGATCAGTCACTTATGAGATTAGCATGCAGACTAAAAGGGAAAATGTTCTACTACCCCTATTTCCCGTATGGGAAATAGATAGGGGAAAACTCAGATTTGTAAAGCCAGAAAATTGCACATCATATTGAAAATTAGTAGGGATGCACGTTTTCCAAAATTTATTTAACCGGCTATTGACATCTTTGGTATTGTGCTATTGACGCCCTTAACGGTTAATAGCCGGTTAACCGGACACACGTGACCGCCGTGGAAGCCGCCAGGCGCCTTGACATTGAGAAACACCCTGAATTCTCCAGGCTGAGGCGCATCTGAGCTTTTTTTTACCCCCAGAATACGACTTACAAGGCATTAATTCCTACTAGAAATCACTGCAACTGTGATTGTAAAAATATGAGTGAGGGAAAAATTTGTTCAGAATTAGAGTCACATCACAAATTCTACTTGACTTTATGGCTAAAAATGCCAACCTAATCAGGCATCAGCAGACTGTGGCAGAGCTTGGTGCTGAATGCAGGAGTTGAAGGTCTGTGCACACAGAAGCAAAGCAGGTGTTGTTAGATTTCCATCAGATTAGGGGATCACAATCTCTGTGGATCACCCGCGCTCTGCAATAATTACTCGGCTCATTCTTCCATGGTCTAACCTGGCAACCTCTGCTGCACCATTTTCTCAAAGTCGTTTTGTGTGTATGTGTGTGTGTGTGTGTGTGTGTGTGTGTGTGTCTTTTATCTTCCTCCATCTCTTTAACTTCAGATTTGTTGTAACATTTTAGGATTTACCTTTTTTAATTCATCAAATTTAAAGCAAACTATACATGTTATCTCTTGCTGTTGTTGCTTAAAACTTTCAAAAGAATGCAACTGACCACAAAACTGAGACTATTAGTACACTGAGTCATTCAGGAAAGAAATACTAAAGCTTATCACCAATGATAGAATGTTCTATCAGTTGGATGATTTATTTAGCTGAATATTTGCAGCTTTGGGATGATTAGGATTAACTCATTGTGTCAAGAAATCAACATCCAGGTGTTGGAGTTATTAGGAGCGAACAATTTGTAAGCTTTAACTTACTTTTGGATTCTTCAATAAATTCTGTAAATATGGGAATATTTACTGATTTATTAATTAATTAAGATATTCTTAGATATACGGGGCACCATTCCCCTTTAACCGGGGAAAAATTGAATCCAAAACTCTTATCAGTCTTTCTTGAAGTTCGTAGAATCCTTGGAGCAGAGACTTCTCTTCGACACAACAAAGCTACTGGAGACGAAAATCTGAATTTTATAACGTTTAATTAACAATTTGTCAAATGAATAAACAGTGGCATAGATGAATAATAACCATGTGATATAATAAAAGGATGTATATTCAAAATAATGTTCAAGGTGTTTTGTGTGTATGTATGTGTGTGTGTTTCTAAAATGGAGTCTGTATGCAAGATGGCTGACCCCTTTGTCTGGCTAAAGTGTGGGTGGCAACTTGCACTTTAACTTCCAAGGCACTTAGAATCATCAGTAACTTAACCTTAAATCACTCAAAACATTTCAAAGGATCATGAAACAACACAAAGGATTAATCACGAATAATATCTTTTAGTTTAACCACGTGGCCAAGCAGAAAACATTTAAAGATACCAAACAATGATCAATAAGCAGTTTATTTATTCAAAATGACCTGACGGACGTGTTTGGGAACGAAAGAGGAAGACACGAAGCTACTTTTTAAGCAATAGCGCGGTTTTATTGCTTATTCTGGACTATAGAGGAAACGGGAGAAGAAAAGGAGAGAGAGAAATGAGTTTTCTGATCACCAGAACAGTGAAGCGTCCCTCACTGTTTTGATTTGACGGTTCTCCGTATTTCTCCGCAGTTTGGCGTCGTCCGTAAGTTTGATGGGTTTCTCCGTTGTTTCTCCCCACGAGTGTTTCTCCACGGGCTGGACACAAAGAGAACGAAGTTTCTTTTGTGCTGAGTTTGACAACTTACAGCGTCTCTGAGAGCTGGATGGAGCTCCGCTCGTTCCCAGTCAGGTCCTGATGGAGTTCGAGTGGCTTTGTAGCGGTTTCGTGGCTCAACTTGGGCACTTAGAGCTTCCGCGTGCTCAAGTTGTCGGAGCGTTCGACAAGCGTGTCCTTACCGCCAGGTATCCTGGGCAAAAGAACGAGGTTTCTTTGTCTCATTCATGATTTATAGTCTTTGAAGTCGCGGGAAAGCTCCAAGCTCCCGCCTCCCGCAGATCGTGTTTCTGGTATTAGGCGGTGACGTCATCACAATGCTTCCGTGTGCAAAGCATCATGGGAAATGAAGTTTCTTGGCACTGATGTGATTATTTGCTTTTCAGAGCAATTTAAGCACAGTCATTTTGGAGAAAATCACTGCATAGTAAGTTCCTCATGAGGTCAGACCCTCAACACAGGTAATTTGGAAACTGGAATAAAAAAAATAAAACAGAGTATTTTTTTGTTGTTGAACAATTTTTTTGATTTTCTTTGGACATTTTATAGTTGATGCATGTCAGACTGAGTGCACAGGATATTTTTATTTATTAATCTTTCTCTAAATGACTAATGGTAAATGGTAAATAGCGAGTATTTGTATAGCACCTTCTTAGGGCTCTGCAACCCCCCAAGGCACTTCACAACACAGTCACACACACATTCACACGCTGGTGATGATGAGCTACAATGTAGCCACAGCTGCTCTGGGGTGCACTGACGGAAGTGAGACTAGCAACCATTGGCGCTACCTGTCCCACCAGCCACCACTGGACAGTTAGTGATGAATGAACTAGAATTAGGCATTTCTTAAACTGACAATGGTTTATCCCTCCCATCGTCTTCATGGGTGACCCCGCCAGGAAAGTTGACCACTGAGCAGGATTGATGGTTTATCCCTTAAGGTCCACATGGCAGGGGTGAGCAGTGATCATCACCTCACCCCTGCCACGTGGACCTCAAGGGATAAACCATCAACCCTGCTCAGTGGTCAACTTTCCTGGCGAAGTCACCCATGAAGACAGTGGGAGGGATAAAGGTTCCATATCCTGCTATTTTAAACCTTTGACAGACAGTATGTGATTACGTATTACCATTCTGCTCTGTGGTTCAGTTTGGTTTGCTGAGAACCAGCACCCCCCTCTCGCCCACCCCTAGCAGATTACCATGCAAATGCTTGTCATATGGTCACATGTACTGTTTTACTTCCAGCCATGAACATTTTTTCTCTTTAGAGATAACTCTTACTGGCATAAACACCAATAGATGATGTCTGGTTAGTGGTAGCTCGTTCAAACAGCAAACATTAAGCCTTTTGAGTGGAAGTGTGTGCAGTTCGAATGAAAAGGCAATGAAAGAAACTATTTAGTGTGTCGCGAGGGGGTCGATCACTCAAAAGGATGAGCAAAGTAAAGGGTATGTCTGACTCAAGATGGCATTGCATAACTTTTCCAGCTGTGGGAAGTGTCACCATGTTTAAAACTGCCTTCTGGTGGAGTATGAGTTTACCTTAGCTTTCCCGTCTGCCACTCACTCTGTCACACGGCTGCCATTTCTCCTTTAGGGTCTCCCCTTGAGAGGGCTGGCCTGTCAGCCGAGACAATGTGGGTTAGAGGTGTGAAATGTATCTGGGAAATGGAGGTGGGAGAGGGCTAAAATGGGCTCAGCCAAAATCAGAAACACAAAATTTTTCTTCCTCTGACCCCCCGACAGCATTTTTTTAAGTAATTTTGCATGTTTTCACTGTCAAAACTTCCAGGTTATTTCTTCAGACCTTCCCAATGTGCACATGTCTCTGAAAGGACTTGCACACGGCATCAAACAGCCAGCATTTGTAGAACTGGAAGAGTTGTTGGTGAAGCAAAATGGAAGGAAATAAAAAGCTTTAGTGTTGATGGTGATTATAACGAGCAGGTTCAATAAAAACCCATTTTTTAACTTATTTTTGAAAATGAAACTAGTCTTCTACCCCTATTTCCTGCATTAGCTTCTGACAGAAAATAGATGAGAATGCCCTCGGTTCAGAAAAACCCAATAGATCTACTCATTCATCTTGAATTGTGATGGGGAAGGCTGTTGTTGGTTTAGCGTCCAGGAAACAGCAGAGAACGTCTCAGCTAGTAGAAGCTAACATTAGCATTAGCAAATCTACCACACAGCAGAACTCCTTCAGGCTTGTGTTATTTGTGGAGATAAAACATCAACGTTGCAACGAAAACAGTCAGTGGTAGAGTTGCATTGATGTTCGCCAATCAGAGGCGAGATGTCCAAATATCAGGAAACAAGACTCCAAATCCTGCTGTCTTCTGCCACTTTCTCCTCTGGCTGACTTCTTTGTCCTGAAACAGGAGCAATTGAGCTTTTTTTCAACTTACAAGGCATTCATTCCTCCTAGGGACCACTGCAAATGTTTTAAAATATGAGTAAAGTTGACCTTTAAACTCACTGGTTCTTAACTTGTAATGCTGAAAATTGTGGTGGAAATATCCCCCAAAACGTCGTAATTTACGCTGCATTGTGGCCCCCTATAGAGCACTGTAAAACACGATGTTTTTTCTGGTCGTTGAACAAAGTTTTTGATGCCAGGGATGTGTATTTTTGAAATTCTGGCGATACGATACATATCACGATACAGGGGAGACGATACGATGCATCACGATATATTGAGATACATTCAGTCAAATGTTACAAGCAATGTTTTTTACTGGATTTATTGTAAGAATGTTCAATAAACAGCTCAAACTGATACATAACATGTTTAACATGAGGTATCTGAACCATGATGGAGGAATTGACATTTTAATTGTGGAAACAAAACCCGTTGCACACTGCTGCCAACTAGCGGGTGGCAAGTGAATTGCACAAAACAAAAAGAAAATACACAAATGTTTGCATGTAAATTCTTTCCAGAATTAGATACACAGCTTTTGAATATCGATGTAATAATTGCAGGCAAAAAATATCACAATATATTGCCATATCGATATTTCTGATACACTGCGTTTGAATATCGATATAATATTGCTGGAAAAAATAACACGATATATTGCCATATCAATATTTTCTTATATCCCTAGTGGATGCCTTTTGGCGCTGATCCATGGTGTAACTCACTGCCAAAATGGTCTACGAATGCTGAAATTGTTTTTTGACAGATTTTGAATAGACAGACTTCCTATAGTGGAAACCAAGCTATTTTACTTCTGGACCTCTGATAAAATGTTTTTAATTGGGTAAAAGAAAGGAAGTCACCTGAACCTACTACGGTAGTCTCTACATCATTGACATGATGACGGTAAAAAAGGTGATAGAAGGAATTTCAAAACCACTTGCATATATTTGCAATTTGTCTTTTCAATCAGGTGTATTCCCAAAATTAATGAAAGTTGCAAAAGTTATACCAATATATAAAACTGGGGATAAGCATCAATTTACGAACTATAGGCCAATTTCATTGCTTCCACAATTTTCCAAGATTCTTGAAAAATTGTTTAATAATCGACTCGAAATATTTTTGGATAAATACAAGATAATATCAGACTGTCAGTATGGATTTAGACCGAATAGTTCAACATCACTAGCTCTGGTGCATTCTGTGGAAGAAATTGCAACGTCAATTGATCAGAAGAAACATGTTCTAGGGATATTTATTGATTTAAAAAAGGCTTTTGATACAGTTAATCATAAAATGTTACTTGAAAAGGTAGAGAGGTATGGGATTAGGGGTGTAGTGTTGAGCTGGTTGACAAACTATCTACAACAGAGGAGACAGTTTGTGAAATTTGGAGAATGTTCATCTACATGGTTGGACATTGTTTGTGGAGTACCACAGGGGTCTGTGTTGGGTCCAAAATTTTTTTTTATTATATATTAATGATTTGAGTAATGTAACAAATACACTGACATTTGTTTTGTTTGCCAATGATACCACTATTTTCTGTGCAGGAGATAATATTAGCGAGTTAGAAAGGATGGTCCAAATTGAAATGTGCGTCATTAAAGAGTGGTTTATTGAAAATAAGCTTACATTAAATATAGCAAAAACAAAATGTATGTTGTTTGGTATGGCTAATAAAACTGAGGTTAAGCTGCAAATAGATGGATGCGAAATTGAGCAAGTAACAGAACATAAGTTCCTTGGAATAGTAATTGATAACAAATTAAGTTGGAAACCACAAATTAAACATGTATATAATAAGGTTGCGAGAAGCATCTACATAATGAATAAAGCTCGGCAGTACTTGGATTATAAATCACTCCATGTCCTTTATTATTCATTAATTTGTCCCTATCTTATTTACTGTATAGAGGTATGGGGTAACACTTATAAAACATCTATTGTACCCTTGTCTATCATACAGAAAAGAGCCCTGAGAGTCGTTCACAATGTTAGATTTAGAGAACACACTAATCCGTTATTTATATATTCTAAAATACAAAAATTTAAAGATTTACTTCAACTATATACAACAAAATTCATGTTTAAAGTGCATAGGAAATAATTACCAAACAAATTATTAATGCTATTTATAAAACCAGATGACGTATATAATTTCAGATACAAACTTAACTTTAGGCATACATATTTTAGAACAACAATAAAGTCATTTTGTATTTCTGTTACGGGTGTAAGAGTTTGGAATAAGCTAAGTGAGGATCTAAAGCAAAGTCCCTCATTGCATAAGTTTAAAGAGAAGTATAAAAAAATTATACTAATCATTTACATGGAGGAGGAGGAAAAGTTGTAAGGGTGTTGCATTTGATTGTGATTGTCTATTGTTGGTGAACTGGGAGCTGTGAACATGGCGGGGGGGGGGGACATATGAAAATGTAAATTTTGTTTGTGTGATTGAGGATAAAACTTGTAGGAAAATGGCAATGACACTCAGTGTAGGAAAAATATATATATTTTTTGTTTTATCTTTCTTGAAATTTGATTTGGGGGGATTATATAAGCTACCAGAGCTTCGTTCCCTTCCCATTGAACATGTTCCACACACACACACACACACACACACACACACACACACACACACACACACACACACACACACACACACACACACATATATATATATATATATATGCATATACATATGTGTGGGTTTCTTTTTGGATACTTTTTGAATGCTTTGGGTTGATTTGCATGCATGTTCAATAAAGAAAGAAAGAAAGAAAGAACCTTAGCCCACCCTTTGTGGCAGCAGCTCTCCGAAGCATCCTCACCACCATCCTCACACCTCGCATTGAATCTCTCTTTCTGATGGAGAAAGCACTTTTTGCACAACTAGTCTTCTTCAGTTAAATCACATTGACCAAACACACACACTTTCACACACTGTCTTCACCCCACCCCACCCCCATAAACAATCATGAGCCTGGCAACCTATTTAGCTGATGGATATGGCATTGACTTTATAAGTTCCTGCTCCATCTGCAAGGGGCTGACATGGTTGGTTTCCTGCATTTCCAGAGTGTTAGCTGAAGTGAATGAATTGACTTGTGTATCGATAACTCTCCTCCTGTCTGTTGTTTGGATTTTTTTTTATGGCTGCAGGAAGACAGAATGCTGAGGTTTGAGATTATCGAGCCTAGCATGAAAATCAGTCCTGCGTCAGCTGGAGAAGTTTTATCTCAGCGAAGGATAATGAGCAGACTTTGGTACTCTGAGGACAGGCCCCTCATTTTATTGCATAGTTTTTTCACATAAGGTATTCCCATGGGAACGGAGTCAGATAAAACACAAGTTTAACTGCTCCTTGGGGCAGTTTGAGATGTAATAAATCACAGATTTAAAATATTACACTTTAAATTTACAAACTAAAACTTAAATTACGGACTGTTTACTTCAACGTTCGCCTGGCAAACACCTGCCAGGTTTTCACAACCTTTTCTCATAAAGAAAAAAGAAAAAGATTGTTTTTGTTTTCATCTTGAGACATTTTAAAACAATTTCCCATAAAAATGGTCCCACTAGTACACTATTTAGACTCTTTTCAGCCTGACTTTGTTGAAACCCGGGGGTGCTGGCTCAGAGGTCTACTCTAATGTTAGGTTCCTATGCATTTGTCTAAATTACACTTTGTATTCTTTGTAGAGGTTATTGATGAAGGCGGGATAAGTAGCTGCTGTCTGAGTGAAATGGCCTTAGCTTTTGTTTTCTCATCTCACGCAGACTTTTAATAGCCTAATTGGATCAATTACAGCCCGATGTTTAAAGGCGAACCGTAACTCATGATTTGGCCACCTTTCCTTAGCTTATTGGAGTGTAAATATGCTCTTGTCTCCTGCTGTGGGAGCCTCCATTTAATCATGATTTTTCTTTAAAGGTGCAGTTTGTAATGATGGCATCTTGTGGTCAAATGATAGTTACTGCAGTCAGTTTTTTAAGCAAAAATATCACCTTTGTCACAGCCGATTTGTTAGTTCCGTGGGTGTTGCCAGTTACGGATCAGTGCCAGAAGATTCTAGATGCCAAGCGAAGAAGTACATAGCAATATATCATATCTTGTGTTGACACTCTTGGGTGTTTTATGGTAGGGAGCACTTACAACACTTATTACGGTAGTTAGTCTCCAGGATTACAGGAAGAGTGGTTGTTTGCTGTCTTGCTGTTAGCTTGCTGTTATAGTTCTGAACAACTCATTAAAGCAAGAAAAACACACTGACTGACTCATCATTCACCTCACACATACATTTTACTGTAATTGAAAAGTAGCTTGAGGTATTTTTTTCTCGAGCTGACTGTTTCTATCACTGTTAGCATTGTTAGCTTAACGTTGGCCTCTGGCCTGCTTCACCCAACATTAGGGGAAAACAAACAGAGGCCGTGGCTTTTTCGGGACACACGATCTTCTGGGTCGCTCCTGTTTACTGGATTTGGTTCCTTTAAACAACTCTGGAGCTTTTTGCCGGCCTGCCACCTTTAAGTATTTGGGACATTTGCTTTTTCTCATGTAATCTTAAAAGATTACATATCATCAGTGTTCAGAGAACATAAAGATGCATCGTAAATTTCCCTGTGTTTGGGGAAGCCCACCCGCTGTGCCTGGGGGCTCAGATGTGCATTGAACACACTTAACCACAGACGTGGATGAAAGAATCTGGGACACACATGTAACATCCTACACATTCACACACACATACAGAAGAAACTGTGTGTGAAGAAATCTCCTCTGTGACCTCGCATGCTGGATGGTTTCCTGTGTGTTTCTGTGCCCTTCTGATTCTGAGCTTCTTTCATAAAAAATACAGCGACTGAACCTACAAGGCTCAACCCGCCATTAGCTTAATACATATTTAATTGACATTCCATTTAAGTGTTGGATCGGGCTGTTGACTACGGCATTTATTCAGAATCTAAATAAAGACCTTTCCTGACTGCCAAAAACTCAAGGGTGTGCAAGCTCTTAAAATGTGGATTTTACATTTACAGAGTCGTAACACATTTACAGGACAGTGGAACGTATGAACAAGGATGTCAGATATGGAGATGTGCTCATCTGTTAAAAGATGTCCTGAATCTACCTTCATGCTGAGAAAAAAGCACACAAGATAGCACAGAGAATAGTGTGAAAATCATAAAATGTTTACTAATCAAATAACAGACCTGTGGTGATCGTACGTGATGTCTAAACCTGCTTTTTCTGCAGCCTTGAAAACTAGAATAACCTCAAGTGTGAAGTAAAATTTTCTTTAAATAAATTTTCATTATATGTCCAGTTTGGGGGTATTTCAAAATAATAGGTGGCGAAAAATTGGCAAAGGACTGGTAAACTGATGGATTATTCAGTAGAGCACCAACGTAATTAGATTTTTGGTTTATTTAAGGATTAATATTATATTGACTCAAGTGGTCTGCAGAAAGGCACGATCCAGTGAGGAAAAATGTTTGTTTCTTTCCTTTCTAAAAAATGCAGCTAATAGTTATTTCTGTGTAGTCTAGAAATCTAGACAGAATGTAGCCAAAGCAAAATGATTTTGCTTTGCATGTTGGTCTAACCACGCTCTATTGTAGCCTCAGCAAGCCCAAACAGTCTTGTGTCTTGCCAATCACAGTGCTCTATCGGTATGGTGGGCCAACCACAGTGCTCTGTCAGTATGGTGGGCCAATCACAGTGCTCTATCGGTATGGTGGGCCAACCACAGTGCTCTATCGGTATGGTGGGCCAACCACAGTGCTCTATCAGTATGGTGGGCCAATCACAGTGCTCTATTGGTTTGGTGGGAGGGGTGTTACTGCGACTGAGTGAAACAAAGATGGCGCCAGCTTGGTTGAAATGGCTTTGGCATCAACTTTAAACTATTTAACCTTTTTTTTTTAGTCAAGAGCAGACGGAGGCACTAAAGTCCTTTATTTAGAAAACAAATGTATTTGCGTATTCTTCGACAGTGTATGGTGGACTGCCCTGTTGACTGATATCAGTAGCGGTGAGTACATCATGTTGTTAGTTGTCTAACAGCATGTGGAGACAGTTTATAGGACAACTGTAGACTCCACCCCACAACTGCGCTCTCCCTATAGGTCATGGCCAGACTAAATATGAACATATATTGGATGGCTTGCCAGGCAAACTTTTGTGTGCGTGGTGGCAAAAATGATTGTTTTGACCAATTTTGGGTGAAATTCTTTCATAACTTAATGTTGATGTCAATGAAAGAAAGGCTTTATGTTGCAAATGTTCCTAAAAAGCCTCAGCATGCATCACTTATACGAAACTTGACTTAAAACAATCGCATTCTCTAAAATATTAATGATCTGACATCTAACAGTCAACTCATTTTTCTACATGCTTGTCTGGCAAATGCGCTGCATATAGCAGATAATTGTGTTGAGTACAGGCAGTACTGCTCACAAGAGCTGGGTGAGGCTGCTCTGCCAGCTTTCACAAAATGGCCAATTAAGTTGTCAATCATAAGAAAGGTGGCCATTTGGACAGGGATGTCTTAAAGCGACAGGAGCTGAAATATCAGAAAGGGCCAGAAAATAGTGTGTTGGCCAAGAGAAGAATTTTAGTTTCTTGAATCAAGCAAATATAAATAAATAGGTATTAGAGATGAAACCTTGATCACATTTGCCCCCTAAGTACAGTATCTGTCATATCAGTGTGTTCATTTTCGAGATCGTTGACAGCAGATTGATCCGCTTTTATCTTATTCCTGCTCTGAAAAACTTCAAGATATTATCACAGATGAATTTTTGCACTCTGAGTCTAATTTATGCATCAGTGAGAATCCACAGTAGCTTCAGTGTCAATCACATGTCTGCGAGTTGGCCGCTTTCCTCTAAATCTTTTATGGTGCGTCGGACATCAAAGATTCACAAAAATAAGTGCCGCTGTGGCCATTACAGTGCATGGGATGGTGAAATGTTCCTGACAGGCATGGAGCATTTAATACAAGATGAGCTGCCAGACACACGAATCCTCTGCCATTCAAATCAACCCGCGGATGTCTGCGATTCAGTCAAGGTAAATGAGTCAAGGTAAACGAGTAAAGGTAAAGGGGCGAGAGGGCGCAGGAGTGAGTCAGAGGAGGAGATACAGTTTCAGTTGAGTCAGGAAAGTAATCCAGACTTGTCTAGAATGTTTAGGCTCAGCTTGTGTGTGTGAGCTTGGAGTAAAACGCCGGTGGAAAGCTACTTTAAACAGGTGTTTTATGAATGTTGTGTAAAAGAAATTGTGGACATAAAACACACATCTATCCTTTTCCATTTTAAGTTGCCTCACATTGATGTTCGTGAAATGTCGCAAATGCTACAGATTAGTTTTGATTTTGGTTTTCATCCCAAGCTTGTCTTCGTTAGAGCTATTAATCACAAACTGATGTTTTCTGTGATGATATCTCTGGCTGTTTTGCTCAGTGGGAGTAGATGAACATCACGGGCGTTAGCGAGCGCACCACAGCAGGATTCGACATTGATGTCGGAGCTCTTGGTATTTTCCCGCTCTAACATTTATTCCCATTTCAGCGTGAAGATTCCTTTATTTCCCTCCAGATTGTGGCCCTTTGTACACGCCTGCTCCTGGGATTCAGGAAGCTGACATATCACCATGTTCACCATCATCCAAAACCTCAGATAGAGAAAAGGAAGGAAAACCAGTTGGGTCAATGAAAGGAAAACAATTGTAGAGCTCTTTTTGTTTGTTGGTTTCTCTGTTTTGGATAGAGACTCAGTCCAACGCAAAGCCACCAGTCCTCTGTTAATTGGACTAACAGACAGTAGCTAAGTAGAATGGATGAGGGCACTCGAGCATACTCATCTCCACAATCCAGTACAAACATCTGGCATGAACCAGAGACCCACAGAGAGACGGCTGAGCTCAGTGTGTACGCACACAAAACACCCTGAAGCTCGATCATATATTCCATCATGTCCATCTGAATGATCTTTTTGTCATTGCATATTTATGCAAATTACACATTAATCTGTAGTGTGTGAATCGGTGGAGCCATTTAGATGGTTAACAGAAACAATCAGTAGATCCACTGGGAAACAGGGTTCCCACGATGGCTCTTCGGGTATGTGCTTTCACCGAGTCGAACCCTCTGTTGGCTTGATGGCCTTTTGAGCATAATCTTGTTCAGCGTGAAGATGGTGCTTAACTAAAATAAGACAATTATGTTTGCTGAAGAACGATACAAAGAAAGAAGGGAATAAGAGCTTGGGAAAGCAAATAGAAGTCTTTTAGAAAGAGAAATGGAAATTAAAGTCACATTAAGTCAATTATTAGGTGGAACTTAACTGGGTTATAGTAAAGATGGATTCTGTTTTTGAGGATCAACACCGATTTGTCATTCTTGTACAGCTCTTACGTTCTGATATTTTGACCAGTTTTGATTTAACTCTCGCAGTGGCGCAGTGTTTAGAGCTGTTGCGTTGCAGCAAAAAGGTCCTGGGTTCGATTCCCGGCCTGGGATCTTTCTGCATGGAGTTTGCATGTTGTCCCTGTGCATGCGTGGGTTCTCTCCGGGTGCTCCGGCTTCCTCCCACAGTCCCAAAAACATGACTGTTAGGTTGATTGGTCTGTCTGAATTGTCTTTAGGTGTGTGTGTGTGTGTGTGTGTGTGTGTGTGTGCGCGCGCATGATTATTTGTCCTGTGTGTCTCTGTGTTGCCCTGCGATGGACTGGCTCTCTGTCCAGTGTGTACCCCGCCTGATTGCCCATTGACCGCTGGAGATAGGCACCAGTCCCCCAGCAACCCTACGTGGACAAGCGGGTTCAGACAATGGATGGATGGATGGATTTATCTCTCAAAACCAGAAAGAAATTCAATCTTTTCTTTTTTTTTTCTATTTCTGACCAACCTGAAAATTATAATTCTGTAAGAATAAATGTCATTTTTAGAGCTTTGTGCCTTCATGGACTGGTAATCTAGATTTTCTCTGGCACAGCTAGAAACAACTTATGGGATTGTAGCTTATACTTGCAACAATCGGGTGGTACGATAAATATTGCAATACTGGAGAGAAGATGCAGCGTATTGTGATACAAAACGTCAGAAGATACTTAGAATTTTTTAGATTGAACTCAGTTTGAAAACTCAGATGCTTCCAAGGCACATCCAGTGTTATCACGAGATTTTGTTGTTTCCTCAGTCTTTGGTGAATGGCCTTTCAAATTGTGCAAAGGATGTTGTCAACTTCAGGGTTCAGGTTCATTTCAAGATCCTGGTTCTGGTCTATAGGGCCTTACATGGACAAACACCATCATACATTGGTGATCTTCTTAGTCCCTACACCCCCAGCAGGTCCCTGAGGTCCAGTGATCAAAGCCTACTGGTTGTGCAGCACCAGGCTAAAGACCAAAGGTGACAGATCATTTGCTGCTGTGGCCCCCAGACTCTGGAACTCTCTCCCCCTGAGCCTGAGATCAGTGGACTCAGTGGTCTCCTTTAAAAAGCAGCTGAAGACTCACTTGTAGGGCTCCTCGATTATGGCAAAAATAATAATCACGATTATGGTGACTGAAATTGAGATCACGATTATTTAGGACGATTTTTCAATTTATGTTGATTTTATTTGTTTTTATTCAGTCATAAAATTGCTCAGGGCACAATCAGGACAAAAATAAGAAACAAGATGATCACTAAAAGAACTCCTGATTCCCAATATAAAAACATCAATATATTTATAGCTCATAGTTTATGACCCAAGGGTTTGGTTTAACTCATTCAAGTCTAACCAGTACAGACCCAAATAGCAATATCTTGCAAATACTGACAGCAAGAATTATACAGTGGCATTTATAACAAATAAATGCAAATAAATTGATGTTCACAAAATGTTGCAAAATACGTATTTAGTCGTGTCAAGGTGCTGTAGGAGAGTGCACTAGCACCGTGTCCTCAGAGAGATTATTTATTATTTATCAGCGTGAGGAACTTATTTCTACCTTATTTATAAACTATTTATTTACAAGTCCATCAGTTAATGTAATAATTGTCCCAACCACAGCTGCACCCCCCACCCCCCAACCCAGTCTCACAGCAATCGGGGCAAGCTGCACGTGTGTTTAGCATGCCGCACGCGCACATTTAGCCATTTTTAGTGGCTCAGGAGTCCGCAGGTGCGGTGTGTGTGTCACTCTGGTTACTCCAACAAGGAGCCGGCTCCGAGAGCTGTTTCTTTAGCGACTGACACATCACTGCATCATTCCCTTTCCTAATGTCCTGAAGAACGGTCCGGAGTGCAGGCGGAGTGTTTAGCTAACCTGCAGGAAACGTCGACGACAGTTATCCAGAAAGTAGCTAAGGGTTACCAGAGATGTTTCTCAGGTGTTCGCTAGGTACTTTTAAGTTAAAAAGTCAAGAAGGGGGTCTGAAAAGCTGCTAGAAATAGCGTCACAGTCACTAAGTTGGCAACACTGTGGGAGGAGCGCTTCATTTGCAACTCAGGGCAGCGCAAGCGGGAGGAGCAAATAATCGGCTTGTTTTGTTTTTTATAATCGTTCAAAACTCAGATCGTAATCGTGATTAAAATTCGATTAATTGAGCAGCCCTACTCACTTGTTCAAGCTGGCTTTTGTATGACCTTCTTCACCACTCTCTCTTTATTCTGCTCTCCCCACCTATTCCACCTTCCTCAGGATCCACTGATTTCCCTCTTTCCTATTCACTCTTTCTCTCTTTCTTAACATTTTTTCTTTTAAATCCCAATTGCCTATTTTTGCTCATTTGAAATATATTTTTAAACATTTTCTAAATGCTGTTTTATATTTTAACATTTTTTTTGTTTTTGTGAAGCGCCTCGTGATTTTCATCTTGAGAGGCGCTATAGAAATGATATTTTCTTCTTCTTCTTCTTGTGTCTAATTGGGTGTTAAGGTGGACGCTCAGCTTAATTTAGATTTACAAGTCAATAATGTTTTTCAATCACGCTTTTTTCAGCTGAGAAATCTTTAGGTTTGAGAACGGTTTGGAGAAGCTTATACATGCATTTATAACTTCTCATTTAGACTATTGCAATAGTCTTTACCGCTGCATTAATCAAAGGTGTATTTCTAGGCTGCAGCTAGTTCAGAATGCTGCAGCCCGTCTTTTGACTGGCCCTTGTAGATTTGATCACATCACTCCAGTTCTTGCCTCTCTGCACTGGCTTCCGGTTAGATTCTGTGTGCAATTAAAGATTTTGGTTGTGGCTTATAAATGTTTACATGGCCTTGCACCGGTCTGTCTCTCTGGGCTTCTTGTGCATTATGTTCCATCTCGTGGACTGAGGTCGGGTGATCAACTTAGATTGAATGTCCCTAGGGCGAGGCTATAGAGAAGAGGGTTTAGGTCTTTCTCAATGGCGGCACCTACTCTTTGGAATATGTTGCCCGTCACCATTAGGCAGGCATCGTCTGTTGTTATTTTATAAAAGTTACTGAAGACTTATTTTTACTCCAAAGCTTTGAACACCTTGGGCTGACAGGGGGGTCCTGTTATTTTTTGACTCTTTGTGTCTGATTTTATTTTTGTGCTTATTTTATGTTTTTTTTAAATTGACTGTTGTCATTTTATAGTATATTTCATTTTTAGCACTTCGGCCAACATTGTATTTAAATTGCTGTACAAATAAACTTTGATTGATTGATTGATCAGACTGAAGGTGGTAAAAACTGCTGCCACCTAGCAGTTGGAGCTTGAATTGCACAACTCAAAAAAGTAACCAGAAAATAGTTGTATTTAGATTTTCTATGGAAACAAAAACACGCTGCGTCTAAATATTAACTCAGTATCCTAACACAAAATATTGTGATATTTCACCACATGAATATTCTTACGTCAATAGTCATCACACAACCAATAACTACCATTGGTTAAATAAAGAAACATATAACAGAAAATTCAAATGCACAAAATGCAGGCATTTACTTGGATAAATAAACCAATGAGAGCTTAAAGTGGAGGTATTTAAAAAAACAACTTCTTTAACAACAAGCACCAATTGTTCATAAAATATTAACTAATGAAAAAAAGTCATAGAATATAAAACAATGTAGAAAATACTTTAAAACATCATAAATATTCTTGTTGATTGAAAAGTCTATTTATTTCCACAAAATGAACCTTTTAGAGAAAACATGCAAGAAAGCATTTACTTTTAATACAAAACAATTTATTACCACTTTTATAATAAGGTTTAATTGCCTTACTCTCTATAATATATGCACTTATGGTGTAACCATTCTGCATATAAATGACTAAAGTAAAGTTTTTAGGCAACAAAATCAGGTCAAAATTCTAAATTCTGTACAAACAGCAAGATCAATGAACATTGCTTTTTGTTTTTTCCTTTTAGCCCATGCATCTTTGTTTTTACATCACCAAGATGCTCAAGGCAGGTGATGAACAAATGGAGCACAGATAATAACAGTGATATGCAAATTAACGCGCATCAACAAATGTTTGACGTCTGTCTTCATAAAAGTGACTCATGACGATTAATCTGCTTTGAATCATTCAGTAGCATAACAATGCATCTGCAGAAAAATAAAGCTTAATGTCAAGCTTCCTTATTTATCTGTAGAAAACAAGAAGCTAATCTGTGCTTTCTCTTTTGTGTTTGTTGCCGCCACGATTGCTGCCTCTGCGGTTCCTTCTGAACAGGTAATGTGACCCTTTTTTCACCCTTTTTTTCTCCTTTCAGAATTTTCTCTGTTTCCTGCAAGGTTCTTGTCTGTAACAGTGATGAAGACAGTGGTAATAGCTGTTGTTTGTTAGATGTGACTACACTGTGGCTCATAAAATACATACGGTATACTATTCAACATAATCCCCTTCTGGATTGTTGTGCTTCAACTGCTTGACGGAGAGACATCTTTAATATGTTTTATTGTAACATCTGGGGCAGGGTGGGGTTGAAACAACAAATATTTAGCAGAAGGTCACTCGAGTGGTTGAACCTTTGCGGCAGGAATGTCTTAAGCTTTTTTTGCAGCATTTTATTTTTGGTCTGCGTTGAGCAGGAAGGGGAAAAACACGCCAAAACAAACATCCAACTCCTGTGGAGTCCAGCGGTTGCTTTGAACTGCCGAGCACCGGATCTGCTCATCTGTTTCAGTCTCCGTGAGATTGTCTCTTTAATCCCCTGCAGCCCATCTGTTGTGTGTGTTTCTGCATGTGTTGTTCCTTTTTGCGTTTCTATGTGCGACTGTACAAGGATGCCACACCGCCCTCATTCACAACAGTCAATTTTTTAAATCCTTCACACTGCACTCTTTGTTTTGTTTTCCTCGTCTCCTCGGCTTTATATGTTATATTTTCCACAAATGTAATTGTTTTTTGGTTTACCACATTCGTCTCATAGTCCTCTTCCTTTCATTTCCTTCTTTCTTTACCTTCTGCTATCTGGGCTCACTTGGCGCACCAATTCTTGTTTTGAGGGATACGGATTTATGATTCTTGTATATTTCTGATGTTGGTACCATTTCTGGCTGTTTCTAATTAACTTGAGGAACATATTTTTTAAATTTCAATTTTTGATCAACTTGAAAATTAAGGTCCCGGAAGTGAAAGTTGCTTTTTGAAGATGATGTCCTGTTGGCTTCATCAGAACGTGATCTCTAGCTTTTGCTGGAGTGGTTCGCTGCTAAGTGTGAAGCAGCTGGGATGAGAATCAGCTCCTCTAAATCCGAGACCATGGTCCTGAGTCGGAAAAGGGTAGAATGCCTTCTCCAGGTCAAGGATGAGGTCCTGCCTCAAATGGTGGAGTTCGAGGATCTTTTGGTCTTGTTCATGAATGAGGGAAAGAAGGAGTGTGAGATCGCTAGATGGATTGCTGCTGTGATGCGGACGTTTTACTGGTCTGTCGTGGTAAAGAGAGAGCTGAGCCAGAAGCTGAGCAGGCTGTCTTGGCTCTGCCTTTGAGATAGGATGAGAAGCTCGGTCATTCGAAACTGGCTCGGAGTTGATCTGCTGGACCTCCACATCGAGAGGAGCCAGATAAAGTAGCTGATTAGCATGCCTCTTGAACGCCTCGCTTTGGAGGCACGTCCAACCACGAAGAGACAGATAAAAAGACCCGCGACACGTTGGAGGGACACTGTTTCTCAACTGGTGGAGCAGCTGGCCCAAGTGGCCGGGGAGGGGGAAGTCCGAGGCTAAGCAGAAGACAATGGATGGAAGGATGAAGTAAAAACACGAAGGATCTATTATTACTAATGTAAACTAAGACATTGTACACACGTAGGTAGCCCACAATATGAAGTCATGTTTCTATGATTTGGCCTGCAATCCACACAAAAGTGAAGATATACGCCATTAAAAACGATTCTTTCAAAAACCTTAAATTCTCTGTTGGCAGCATTTGGTTGTGGATGTAAATATCCAGGGGTCTCATTTATCAAACATTGCGTAGAATCCTTACTAAAACCGTACTTAAGCTCAGCAAAAAAAATGTACTTACGCCAAGTAGGTTTGTGATCTATCAAACGGAGTACGCATAGCTGCACGCAATCTCCGCTTCATAAATCAGAGACTATCTACAAATGTTCTTAGCTGCTTTTTAGTCACATCCCGCCCTCACCACGCCCACTTTCTGCCATAAATAGTCAATGCGAAGTGCCTTATGGATCTCATGCATATACATAAGCCGGCTTGTTGCAGCATTTCGATCACGACCGCAGAACAAGGAAGCGCTATTTCACAAGCAGAAATTGAGGTACTCTTGGGTGAGGTAGAGAAATGAAAGGAAGTGCTTTTGCAAATCAAATAAGAGAAAATCCACGGAGTGGCACAGCGTTGCTGAAGCTGTCAATGCTGAGTTCTTCAGAGAGATCTGTGGCGGATATAAAAAAAATGATCTGATCAGAATTCAATCCCCAGACTCCCAGGTGAAAGTCACGCGGGCTAACCAGTCAGCCAAACAGAGATCTCCCTTGTCCAAGTAGCCAGGGCGCATGATTAATTGGGTCACAGTGACAGGACACACACTTTCACAGACGCATGACATTCTGTCTCAATCTGTCCCCCTGCGGATTTTCTGCATTCTGTATTATGCGCTTCAGGCTGTGTGTGTGTGTGAGAGTGTGTGCGCACGCGTTGTGTGTGTGTGTGCGCGTGTGTGTGCGTGTGGGGGGTCTTGTGTGTGAAAACAAAGCAGTACAAGTGATAATGCTGCAGGATTTCATAATTGTATCCTTCTCAGCAGCAGCACTGCAGGTGCTCTCCATGTCCAACATGAGCGTAAGCCAGGTCCTTAGTCAACTTAAAGTTGCGCACATATTTCCACTAAGTTTTCTTTCATAAATCCCAAAGTTTGCGTGGAAAGTTGCTTACGCAGTTTTCTGACCCCGTTTTGTGCGTAAGCAAGCTTGACAAATGAGGCCCCAGGGCTTTAGGCTTCGTAACGACATCGCCGACGACAAAAATGCTCACATGTGCGACCTGTGTCTACACAAGCTGAATTACTGCTTTATGTATCTATGACCACAGCTGAAGGATGACATGAAGGACACATTACCTGCTACCTAGTTATTCCACGTCTAAGGGATGTAATTTGGTAAATACTTCACCAATTTGTGGATCTACTGCCACCTAAAGGCTTGTCATGCCTATGAATGTGTGGATATGCGGTTTTACAAAAACACGGCTGCATGTGTACATCGCCTAAGTCTTTTACAGACTTGGAACAACAGAGTTTTTGTTTTGTTTTTTCAGAGCTGCTTGACATGGATTTCAGATTCAGATTTCAGATTTATTGGCCAAGTAAAAGTACATTTACAAGGAATTTGTCTTCGGTAGATGTTCGCTCTCTAAAACATACAACAACCACAATAAATGAGAATAAAAATACCTAAAAACACATAAGAACATGTATACCCACACACTTGTTCATTTACACACACACATATATACATATATACATGTATTTATGGCCAGGAAGGAAAATCCAGTATTTGGGTTTCAGAGTGACCAGTCAGGCAGAATATTGGACAGTTCCCAGTGAG
This sequence comes from Nothobranchius furzeri, assembly GCF_043380555.1. Taxonomy (NCBI): domain Eukaryota; kingdom Metazoa; phylum Chordata; class Actinopteri; order Cyprinodontiformes; family Nothobranchiidae; genus Nothobranchius; species Nothobranchius furzeri. Next base: position 69,491,842 of record NC_091745.1, read on the forward strand.
CTTTTACTCAGGGTTATGGCAAATGACCCACCCTTTGATAGCGATTTCCAGAGTCAGAGGACTCCTAAGCGCTTTACACTACAGTGCATCATTCATCCATTCACACACACAGGCACAGTGGTTGAAGTGTCTTGCCCAAAGACACAACAGCAGAGTTGTCTGTCTGGAGCCGGGATAGAACCTGAAACCTTCCGATTACCGGACAACCTGCTCAACCTCTTCTGGGTACTGTGGTATCTTCAAGGTTTTAAAAGGGCTTTTGAAGATTTACTTTCTTCAGAAGTGATGAACGATGTAAGAACCCTGTTTGGTTCTGCCTTTTCCTCTATCTCTTTATGCATATTTTATTCTGTCATTTAGTAGAATAAATAAATGCACAGGTGTGGTATTTATTACCCCCCTAACCCTAACAGTACCAGTAACAGATTGGGCATCTTTATTCTTGTACATCTCCTTAATTTTGCCCTAAAGTCTGTTCTCAACTCCATTTTTTGTCTCAGCCTCACATTTTGTCATCATTGCATCACTCGTGCCTTCAGGGGAGAGTTAAAGCTCTCTGAATGTTATAATGTGACAGGGCTTGTCTGAACAAACAAACATCATCCACGCTATAGCCTTGTCCTCGTATCGAATGCGGTTCAGGGGCTCATCTCCATCTCAATCCAGCATTTAGATGGTGGGCGGAGATTATGAACCCATGAATTTACAGGGAGTGATTTCAGGGGGCAAAAGAAGAGGTGAAAGCAATAAGCCAAGCATCAGAGATTATCCAGATTTATTGGGGAGAATAAAGCAGTCTACGGATGGCAATCCGCTTTTATTCCACACACATTTCTGTCACAATGATGTGCTGCAGGACATGTAGGAGGGCAGAACGGCATCTAGTGTGGCCTCTTGTGACATTCGATATTTATTTACAAATTAAGGGAGATTTAAAAGATGACAAAATAAACTACTTAAAGAGCAAGTCACCCCCCAAATCTACGTTTTTTGCTGATAAACTATATAAATGAGTGTCTAATCGTGCTGTAGATATCAATAATTTGGCACTTTAGTGCATCTTAGTTAAAATTTAAATATTCTGCCTAAAACTGTCAGTGTTGCGCCGTCGTCAGGTAAAAACTCAGCACTGCGTTTGATTTTAAATCTGCCATCCCTATTGGCTAAGAGGTACACTATGAAGTTAGCTGGTACATCATGATGGATTAATGTCGTGAGCCTGCGTGTGTATTTGTTAGTGGCTCCATCGTCTTCGTCTGCCTGGCAACAGCATTTGTTGCATTTTTCAAATGTGAAGCGGAAGTGGAGTAGGACTCTGGTAGGGGGTGACTTGCTCTTTAAAAGTCTCGACTAAACAAGATCTTAACTGAGCAGAGATTTGGTCTGAACACAAATGTATTTAACTTTCACTACCCGCCAAAAATGTCATCACATTCCACAATTCAAGCTTGCTCTCATTTAGTATTTCCTTCCAACTAATGAACCCTTCCACTTATTCCTCAGTCTAAACTCAGGTGTGTCTTGTTTCAATAACAAGGTCACTCTGGCAGCGTTTGAAACATATTTGATTATTATTAACATTATTAATCACCGCATGGTCTGTGTGGCAGCTTCCAGTGATGTTTTTTATTCCAAATGTTTACACTTAAAGGTGTGGAACACTTGTTTGATCAATACATTTGCTGTGGTCTCTGCCCTGTAAGTCGTACTCACGGGGGAAAAGCCCAGAAGCACCTGTATCAGCACGGGAAAGTCAGCTGTAGGAGGAAGTGTCTGAACACCACAGGATTTTGTGTGTACGGCTACGTTCACACTAACATGTTTTATGACATTCTGATCAGCACAGATCACATTTTTTCTAATCCAACCCAGGTCACTTTCATTTAGTACTGATTCAGATACATATGGCTTAATGAACTGACCTGAATTGGAATGTTTATTATGTGAAGTGCCTTGAGACGACTCTTGTCGTGATTTGGCGCTATATAAATAAACTTGAATTGAATTGAATTTAATTGAATATCTGATGTTTTTGGAATCGACTGCAGTCAACGCTTGTGTCGCATAAATTCTGTCTCCTACGTGACTAAGTCCACAGAGGAGAGCGTCGTGTGTTAATGTTCCTGTTTTCAGCCCAAAATGGGAGACTTGACAAGTGGGATCTTGATTCTGTCACTGAAGACTTTCAAATCACAACTCCGCTTCTCCTGGTTCTGACTCTACTGAGTGTGACTTCTTGTCTTCTGCGCATGGGGTCACTTTGTGGCCATGAAGCGTTCACACTGGAGAGGGTTTGATGTCACATTTCAGTCATAATGTGAACAACCACACAAAAAAAATCGGATTTCATTAACTCATTCGCTGCCGGCCGTTTCCTGATCAGTAAAGGTCTTCGCTGCCAGCGTTTCTCACCATTTGTACTGTTTTTTTTAAGAGTCACAGAACGTTACGCGCTAGGATGATGTAGACGCCAAAACAACCAAAACAAAGCGGAGACTCACCTCTTACATCAGGAAGAATCCGTGCATTTTGAGCGTTATCCGTTCTTTCATAATCCGTTGTTGAATTGTGATCGGTAGAAGCTTTTCCGGTTCGCGTCTCACTGTTTTTACAGCAGCGGCCCAAAACGATCTAACACATGGATTTTCTGCTTCCTGATCACGTGACTTGTGACTTATGTGGATGAAGATCGGCTTTAGAGCTGAGATGTTTGTTCTCACGGTGCGGGGGCTCGCTCCGACACCCACCCAGTAAAAAAATGCAATTGACGACTTTAGTCGTCATTGGCAGTGAACGGTTGGATTTAAAATGACGACTTCAGTCGTTAATGGCAATGAATGAGTTAAAAAATCGGAATTGAGCATCATGGCCTGCAGTCTGGACGTAGCCTTAGTTCCTAATATTTGGACATCTTGCCTCAGATTGGATAACAGCAACGCAACTCTACCACTGATATGTGACATGGATGTTTTACCTCAAATATTACTAGCCTGGAGGAGCTTCTGCCGCGTTGTGGTGTTGCTAATGCTAATGGTTAGCTTCTGCTAGTCGAGGTGTTCTCTGCTGATTCTTGGAGGCTAAACCAACAGCAGCCTTTCTCGTCCCGAGCCAAGATGAGTTAAGTGACAGTGTGACGTGGATCTGTCACCATTCACCATTTATTTTCTATCAGAATTAAATGCAGTAAATAAGTGTAAGAGATTATTTCCATGTTCCACCTGCATGAAAATCTTAGAGTGACCAACTATAATCAGAAATAAGAAAAGTTTTTTTTTTCAGTGATTCACGCTTGTTAGCTACTCTTAATGTAGTTTACTGTATTTGTGGAAACCCTGAATCATTTCAGATTATTCTTAAATAACCCAACTTGCATTTTTTTTGGTATTCAGAATAAGCTCAGTGCCTGTGAGTAGTTTACTGTCATCAGTCGCGGGAGTCGAGGGGCTGTCCTGCATGTTTCCGTGACTCTTTGCTTCAGGCTTGCAAGACTGTTTATACAACAGGAGAGCTCCTTGATGAATGAACTGTCTGAGATGGATGCATGGTAATAAGCAAGAGCAGCAAGCTGATCCCATCCTCGGTGTTTGCGACACTTAAAAACTAAATGGATGTTTTTAGACGGTGTCCTCGCTGCGTTGCCTGCTGTGGAGTGTGTCTTGAGGGCAGAGGACGTGAACAACATTCGGGTTTTTGTGTTAAAATCCCCGCATGTGCTTTTAAGATGCTTGTAGGGGGTATAGTTGGTGTCCTTGCATCTTTATGTGTGTGTGTGTTCTCCAGTCTTTTTAAAACAAAACAAAAATGAGAACTTTGAGTGTGTTGCACAATGTGCAGCTTTTTGCAGCTGGCCCACACACGCACAGCCTTGGGCTAAAGTAAAGTAAAGCTACTGGCAGGTATTCTTGAAACCTAGGTGCACCATTGAAAAATGTATGATTTCAAGGAAAATCAGTTCCTCCTTAATATTATAAATATTTCCCCTAAGGGCCACGTCTCTTTTCATTTTCTTACTTAGACAAGATAATAAAGCCATCTTTCACGACCTTGATTGTCTAAGACAAAGTAAGGATCTGGCTAGAAAGCCCAATTAAATCTTGTTTCAGATGCCCTAATGACACCCATATAATGGTCTCGTGGTCTCAGAACGCATCATATGGATCTTATGCAAGCAGAGAGACAAACAAGATGAAATGGCTTCAAGTCTTTGAGCTCAGCATTTTTTTTTCTCAAGAAGCTGCAGGCGCCTAACAGCTGGTTTGGGAGGAAGGCGGAGGGTAAATTTCCCAGGTGTCTCTCTGCACACAGAGTGACCTGTTCTATCAGCACAGGCATGCTACTTTCCTCGTTTGCTGCCTGCATTAAACGTTTAGCTTAAAATTGTCTTTTTTTTTCAATGTTCAAGCTTGCATTTATGTTTTTGATCTCATTGGTTTAGAGCTCAAGCAAAAACAAAGATGAGATGCTTGCGTCTTTTTAAGCAGCTCTCACAGAAACCCTTCATGTGAGTAAGTTCTATACTAATCCCTTCAGAAGGAACCGTTTTATAATTACTCAATACTATCTATGCTCTGATGCGAGGACTTAAACAACCCTCTTCCATGACCATTTTTAATGCTCTCAGGAATCTTCAGCATAGTAACAGCTGAATCTTGACTCTTGCCTTCCCTTAAAGCAGCTTTTGAAATCTCAGCTCATATTTTTTTACTCAAAAGCAGAAAGAAAAAGATTTCTACCTTTATCAGACTTGCACCTGGACGTGGAAAAATGTGTACCCTGTGGCTGTCCTTGACCTTGCTTCATTGGTAGAATGGGAAATTCTTTGTAACATATTCAATAATGTGTGTGTGAGAGAGAGAGAGAGAGAGAGAGAGAGAGAGAGAGAGAGAGAGAGAGAGAGAGAGAGAGAGAGAGAGAGAGAGAGAGAGAGAGAGAGAGAGAGAGAGAGAGAGAGAGAGAGAGAGAGAGAGAGAGAGAGAGAGAGAGAGAGAGAGAGAGAGAGAGATTAGGCGGATGGGTGGAACCCCCTGTGGAGAATTTCATGCTGTCTCAGCAGAGATGAAGAATGACACATCACAATTACTGTTGAGAACTGTGCCTAAGGAGAATTCACAAAGTCATTTATCTAATTTTCTGTGTGAATTTTTATTGCTCTTAATACTTTTTTAGTGAGGCGTATTTATTCCACACGTTGGACTCTGAATCTTCTGGGATTTTCCGTAAGTCTTTTCTCAGAACACCATCAGTGTTGGTAGCCTGGCAAGCCATCCTATATTTGTGAATATCTAGTCTGGCCATGGCCCATTGACAGCTCTCAGTCATGGGGCGGGATCTATGGTTGTCTAGCAAACTGTTTCCGTATGCTGTTGAGCAAGAAACAATCTAACGTACTCACAGCTATTGATGAAAGTCAACGAGGCAGTCCATACGCCATCAGAGAAGACACAAATACATCCTTTTTCTATATAAACATAAGTGCCACTATCTGTTCGTGAGTCAAAGAAAGTCTAAATAGTCCGAAGTTGCTGCCAAAGCCATTTTAAAAGAGCCATTGCCATCTTTGTTTTTGAGAAACTTCCCGCCCACCAAGAGAGTGCTGTGAATGGCCCACCAAACCATTAGAGCGCTGTGATTGGACCACTATGGAGCTGTTGCCATCTTAGTTTCACTCAGTCGCACTAACATCCCACCCACCTGAGTGACAGAGCGTTGTGATTAAACTGCTATGGATGTCAGTCAACAGGGCAGTCCGCCATAGGGAGCCTAAGGCCTAATCCACACGTAGCCGGGGTTTTTTAAAAACGAATATCCGCCCCTCCAAAAACTTGCATCCACACCACCGCGTTTTAAAAACAAACTGTCCACACGTACCCGGATAAATACGTTGTTAAGGACATGCCAGACCTGTAGGTGGCAGTACTTCCCCCGTTCTTAACCTCGTCCTTTGTCTGTGGTCTTCCGCAAGGAGCAGTAATTCCGCTTGCAAAAACAAACAAGCAGAAAGCGCTTGGACAATTGATGGATCGGGTAGTGACAGAGCACAGCTCTGAGGGCTTCCATGATGCCGGCTAGTGTAAACACAGGTCGCACACGTGATGTCAGCATTTTTTTGTCGCGGAAAGTGACGTTGCGGACCTTAAAACTCCGGTTTTGTCTGTCCACACGCAGACACCCAAAACGGAGAAAACGCAGATCTTCATTTTGGCCGGAGTTTTTAAAAAGATCCGTTTTCGTGTGAAAAAACTCCATTTTTGTGTGGATGACAGGCCAAAACGTAGAAAAATATCTACGTTTTGGCAGATCCCCGGCTACGTGTGGACAGGGCCTAAGTCTCCTCCCTTTCCGTTCGGGTCATGGGTCCCTGGAAGAACGAAAAAGTGAATGCAAGTCAGTAGGGCTAAAAACGCTATTTTATAATCCTCTTTGCCTTAGGCCCTGGATTACACATATGTTGTACTGCAATTTAAATGAAAGGTAATGATGGGTGTTTCAACCATGCCTGTCATGCACTTTGAGATTTATCAGCATGTAAAACTTCGCAATTAGCATGACTACACACCAGAAATCGGCATGTCACATATGTGACGTCACCACATATTCTCCTCTCCCCTAACGTAGCTGCTACTTACCAAAAGACCAGATTTATGGTGGTTCTTTCCTCCTGTGGGAAGTTCGCTAAACTTACAGCCCTTTTCCCTCAGTTTTCTCCGTGTCTGGTTTGATGACGTCACTTTTGTGAAGCGCATTTGTAGTCCTGGATTTATTTTCACACAAAACTTTAAATTGCATTTCACCCGTTAGAATATAAGCACTTTCTTGGTATCAAAATGTGTCTTCAAAACTCACGAACATCATATGTGAAATCCATGGCGCAAAACAAGCGGAATTAGAAAATATCGTTTTTTGCCCCTTTAACTTGCATTAATTTTTTCATTCTTCCGGACCCATGATGCGGAAGTAGATGGGTGTAACTTAGGCTCCTTACATCGTAGAAGAAGCAGGGAAAATGACGAAAATACAGTTTTTCTAAATAAACTTACTGTGATTGGCCAGCCACGATACCGTCCAGGGCTGAAGAGCTTCCAATGGAGTGTTGCTAGACTTGCCTTGCAAACTTAAATTATTTTGCAAATGACGGTCTAGATTCTAGGCTCCGTGGTTGGTGATAGGGTTACCAAACTTCCTTGTAATTTGAGCGGTACCACAACAAAAGTCGTGAAAGCTGGTGGAGAACTCCACCTTGGGTGTAAAGAAAAGAAAGAGATCTGGTAAACATTTAAGGAATGTAATTTAATTTGTTCACCAGTGGTGTGAAAACAGTAAAAGTGGAGTTTTGTGGTTTGGAGAATTTTAACTTGCAGCATTTTTTGTTATAAGTGATGGAATTATGCAGTGGACGTCCATAAACTCTTTCGGTTCTCACCCATTATTCTTCCTTGTATGTTATATACTATTGTATATTGGAGACCTTATATTGAGTGTCTTCAAATCAGAAAGTGATGACTGCTAGTTCTATGTACTGTAAATGATGAGAATGCAGTATTTTAAGTAGAGATGCGCTCACTGCAGTTTTCCAAGTTCTTCAACTCGGATTTAGATTTTGGTCGATTGCAATTCCTAAGAATTATATTTGACAGGAAACAAAACCTTTTTCTTTTCTCTTTCCTCTTTAATTAGTCGAATGGTGGATTAAAAAATTAAGGAGCCTTGTCTCGACTCGAGTTTGAATCGATAAATGTTTGATGTGGTCACTAAAGCTTTTGCTGTTCTCAGGGCATTTCACAATGGAGAGAGACAAAAGCTTAGCTGTTATTCTCAACTTAAGGGCAGGGGGTCATTTTCCTGAAGATTAAGAGTTGATGTTGTCACCTTGTTCTTTTATGTAATGTTGTGATAGTTTTGGGAAGACCCTGCAAGGTCTACTTGTTAGCATGGTTCATGTGTGTGCACATGTGTAAAACAATTAAACAAGTATACATTTAGGTACTTTTGGTACATTGTAGTCTTGATACAGGATTTGGTGAAATTTGAATGGTGATGCAAGGATTCGTCTCTCCTGGTCATCAGTCCTAGTGTTGCCGTCCAGTGGCAGAACTCAGTAAAGCAAAACCGTCCCCTAGTGACAGACACTGCAGGTCAGAATGAGATCTGATTTTAGCTTCATTTATACAACTTTTAGTGTATTGTATAGCTACTTGGCCCCACTTCAACAGGGTAGTAAGTGGCAGAGCTTTCCGCAGACTTCTTAGCAGGAAAGTGTGTAGACTTGGCATGTTTCCCCTCCGGCATTACGTTCATAGACATTTTATGTTTTTTGGAACAGTAAAGAACACTTTAAGTCTGATAGAATACTTGAAAATGAGCCAGATGTTTTGGAGTCAACCTCGCTCACATGATGAAGCTTGTATGAACAACATGTATGGATAAGACTTAAGGGAGTGGTGTCTATTTCTGGTCCTTATGTCTACGAAAACCTAAAGTTGTTTATAAGAGGTCTGTCAAAATCATCAGCTACAGATATTAAGATAAACTTTATCATTTTATTTGATGAATCAGTGAGTTTTAGGGCAAATTTTGTTTCTGACTAAATCCATTCAGGATCAGAATTCCTGCAAGTAAAAACAATTTGTCAAATTCATCTAAAAATAAGTTGAAATCGTCCATATCGCATCTACAGTGAATTACATCACTTTGCCCTACAGCGACTAAATAACCTCTTTATGAAGATGAAGACAGTTTTCATGTCTGAACTGACTGCATTTAATAAAAGTTTGTGAAAACAGTAGTATAGCATTGGAGTTTCCTGCTCGTTCAATATTCTACTTGCAAGCATTTGAGTGTTTTTTTGTTCTTGGTAGAAAATTGGTTGCATATTTTAAATGGCTCATTTCTCTCTGGCTCTGTTCCAACATCAGTAAAAGTGCTGGTAGTTCATAAAAACATGACTTTGGTGCTCTGTATGAAAGGACAGAGCAGTGATTCTTTCATAAACAGGATTATTACAGAAAAAGAAGGGTTTTATTTCATTTATAATTAGTTGACGCCTAGGTTTTTCTGCTTTTAATCAGGTTATTGTCACGTTTTGTAGGATGGTTAGGACCCAAAATGCCGAACCCAGAATGACACGAGGCAGGAGTAAATGTAAAGAAAAATCCTTTTATTGGTAGGATGATTCCAAAAAGAACATAAATCCAAAGGGCAGGAAGCCAAAGTCCAAAAATCCAGGGGATGATCAGGAGATCCAAAAAACACTAAAGGAACGAGCAGGACTGACAGAATAAGTCACACTGACCGCAACAATGGACCGACAAGAACAACGAGACAAGGAGAGGGCTTTATACACTGGGGCTGGAGTGATAGGAGACGAGAAGCAGGTGTGTGGGGAACTGGAACAGGTGAAAGCAATAATGAGGGGAGGAGCAGAGGAGGACACCAGACCTGACTGGGAAGGACACACACACACACACACACACACACACACACACACACACACACACACACACACACACACACACACCGACCGAGCTGGGGGAGGACACGTGCACACACACCGAGCTGGGGACAAAAAAGTCTGGAGCTACAAGGATACAGAACGTGACGGAACACCTGGAGGGGCTGGGGATGACTGAACACAGGACCTGGGAGGAATGATCTAAAGGGCCACAACAGAAGACACATGAAGAACAGAAAGAGACACATAGTGAGACACAGACAACGGACACATGAGGGCGCTATGAGATACAAAAGGAGAACCTGGAGTGGGAACTGGAGGGGCTGGGGACAAAGGGACACAGAACATGACATGATTAAAAACATCAAGCACAGTAATCTTTACTTCTTTTGAAATGAACATAGATTTCTGAAATAAGCTTAACATTTTTGCTCTTTTAATGGTTGTTTTTGGCTAATTAAAAATGCATTTTGCCATGCTTTAATTAAAAACAAATTTACTTGTAGGTTTTTATTGCATATTTACGTCACTATTCTACAGAAATTACTAATAACGTATTTGTTGTTTTTAGCTTGATTATAAATAAATATGCTACATAAACCTGCCTTCCCTGAGGCCAAACGGATGAGTCTGCAGAAGGTCAGGTTTAGTGTTTATTTTCAGATGCATGGTGTCTTACTTCTTGTGCGCCTCTTTTGTAGCCCGGTTTATACATTAATGCATAAAAAATTGCAGTTTATATGAATGTAATTCCTTTCATCAACAGTGTGACTAAAAATATCAAAAGTGACATGTCAGAGCAGCAAGATTTAGGGGATTTATCTGAGATGTGCATCCTTGGTGGTGCATCTATCTGGTCTTTTAGACTCCAGGCCTCTATAGAGTCAAATACGTCAGCTGCCTTGTGCTGGTGGCCTCTGAGCAATCACAAGGCAGCTGAGAACGGAAAGGTCAACACGTCTTTATGGCGGAAATACTTGCTGCAGCTATAGTGACCACTTTTTTCATTGTGTAAACTTCTTCATCTCCATTATTTTTCAGGATGCAAAGGAGTCTCTTGGTGGTTATTTTAAATGCAGTGAAGTAAGCAATAGCTGCAGCACAGCCTCCAGAATCCCGACTGATGGAGATACAATCCTTTATCTCTGCACCTGTGAGGCAGGATAGTAGTTTTCAGACAAGCGTGAAGATGCTGCATGCTGGCGTTCGGTGAAGTCAAAGTTAGCATCTGCAGCTCAACTCCTATTCCTTTTGTGAAATTGCTGTAAGTGAAGGGATTTATATTGTGTCCTCCTTCTTTTTCTACCTTTTGCATATACTATTTAAATCAGAATGTGTTTCCCTTCCTGTACTGTACCCTGCACTACTTCTACATCCTATAAACAGTATATGCATCTTCTCTTCTTCATCCTGGGGTGATCAGCAGTAAAGGGAATAATGGCATTCAAATTAATGGCGTTACTAACAGAGATTTTTTCTTTCCGTATGGTGAAATCAAATTAATTACTTCCTCCATCCTTACAATGCTGTTTTTACAGCGCCTGGGTGTGTTGCAGCTGTGATCACTTGACCGGAATGGTAAACCAATCAGACTTGGGCGGATGTTTACATCCAAGAGCATCACGGCTGGTGAGCAACGAGGAAGACATCACAGTGGGTCTTCTTTTTTTGCATAAAATAGATGCTACAGGGGTGGGGGGGGGGGGTGGGGGGGGGGGGGTGAGTCGTGACATACAATAATTGAGAACCAGTGGGTTGTAATGTTTCCTGTTCAGTGCCCATTTATTTAAATTATCCAGATTCATAATAAATGACTGGATATACATTTCGGTGATTTTAGTTTATTTATTGGTTTATATTTTAGTATTATAGTAATTTATAGTTTAATAGTAGAGAATTTTTATTTTAAAAAGTAATGCAATACATACTTTTCCTGGTAATTAGTTACTTTTATAGTAGTGTTACTATGTCACTAAGTCAGTTACTTTTTTGAAGAAGCAACTAATTACTATAACTAATGACTTTTTCAATGTAACTTGCCCAACTCTGGTGATCAGAGGAGAATGTTTTTGCAGGTTGCCCTGAAGGGCAGCATTAAAAATAAATGACATAGAACGGTAGCGAGAAAGTTACTTGTTTGTTTAGACAATGGGCTGCAATACCAAATGAGACCTAGATGTCATTTCAAACTTCATTTTTGCACCTTTATGCAAAAGAAATGTAAGTTACTCAGTTTTATGTTTTGCTTAATTGCCCTTCCCCACTAAACTGAAAAAACAAAAACAATGACTGTTTAATATCACCCAATAAAAATAAAAATGTGAATAAATATACTATTTAAAGACTGAAATAAAGAAAAATGAGTGCACTTTCCCTATTTTATTTCATTAACAAATAGAACCCAATTATAATGAGTAGAAGGTACCCAAAAATATTGGTTCAGCACTGATGGATTACCTATTTTATTATCAAATAGAACAACAATTTTTTTTTTTTGCTTTTGTTTGAATAAATTCCTATTTATACCAGCAATTCATTGGGTAGCAGTATAGCTCAGAAGGTAGAGCAGGTGGTCAAGAAGGTTGCAGATCGATCCCACCTCTGGCATGTGTACTCTATTTAGTTGGGTAATATTTACTCATTAATGTCAGTTACATTTTATCCATTTCCTTTAGGTGTTTCTTAACTTTGAATATAAGGTACTATTTACAAACATATTTAGGGTATACTTTAACTAAGCAGATCGTGTGCAAATTTTTACCTCCATTTTAATGGGTAGTTTCCATAGTTGCTTTTTACAGTGTAGAATAGGCGTGTTTCCACTGTCAGAACTTGACGGTAATGTCGGGGAGTGGGAAATTGACGGGATATATGGTGGCCAGGCCCCGTCTCCACACAAATTCAGCTCTTTCAGGACTTCGCTAAGATTTCACTGCTTTGGCAGCGAGCAATGTCACTGATCATCGCCAAAAAGTATCCACAGTAATATAAAATTATTTATTCTGTTGAAATATGGTGATTTAATCCATTTCGAGCCCCGGGACAGCTGCTGTGTGATGTAAAATATGGTGTTCAATGACAATAAGAACCATTTTTCATGGTGCTCTGAGGCAGCAAAGCCTCGTGAATTACGTAATCGTGAGGGGATTTCCAATTTGACCAACGGCAGTTGTTTTGGACCCGTTTGGCCGATTCTGTGAAGTGGAAACGCACATGCCGGGAAGTTTCAGTAAAACTACTCTGACAGTGGAAACACGCCTATCGCTGGCTTTTATTGCCCTCATGCTGGCTCTTTCTCTTAAAATGAAGTTCCTAATGGATAAATACATTTGAGTTGAGTTGATTTGATTTGACTGAGTATATTGGACGTACCAGGACTCATGGTTTTTCACTAGATGAGTAACGATGATTAAATATTAAATATGAGTTAAGTTAATGCTTTTTAGAAGTTGGGCTCCCTTTATCTCAACGGCATTAGATATTTTGTTAAAACAAAAGTGCTTTTAATTAAAAAATTCCCTTCTAAATGACAAAGGCTTCTTGTTCAACATCATTACTGGAGACACAATTTAACCTTTGACCTCCGCCTCTTTTGATAATGACTCCTCTGATTCCACCATTAATTGTTTCTGTACAAAAGGGCCAGCTCTCATCGGAGCAAAGCCCCCGGCTTGGATTTAAGCCCCATAACTGTAAGATGATACCCTCTTCTTCTGTTTTTATAGGCTGTTGCTAAATCTATAGCCATCACATTTACATTTACATGACTGCGTATTTATTCATGGCTTACAGTGGTGCTGTGGCTTGGGCGGAACAACAGATGAATTTAATGCATATCATTGAGAGTTGGACGGAGGAGCAGAATCAATCGGATCCTTGGGCGTTTTGCTTTGTTTGCACAAAGCGAAAAACAAAATATGCATATTTCCACATAGACTAGAGCCAAGTAGTTGGGAGGAGTAATAAATCTTTGTTTGACTCTGACAAAAATGGGATAGATTTGGGTTTCGGTTACATGACTGAGCAGTATCTGATAAGATCCATGTCAGTGTGTCCGTCTTTCCTGCTTTACGGAGGAATAAAGGGCAGCGGCAGTCGTGTGCGCGCTTATTGCTCAGACAAGTGTGATGCTCTTTCCCCGTCATGCGGGCCATCTGAGGCTGCAATGAAGCAAAAGGGACATGGGTGTAATGAATTAGAAAGGGTCCAGTTGAAAAGGGATGACTTCTAGAATATTTACAGGAAAAGGAGAATGAGGTTTGGTCAGTAAGATTTTAAATTAAGACGGGAAGAGCATTAAAACCCAACATCAGAGGTTTAAAAAACAAAAATCATTATTATTTGTAGGTTTTTGGTGTATTTATTATGGTAAATCTGTGGTCGCATGCCTGTTTTGTATAGAATAACATGAAAGAAAAAGAGATTTTCTATTTGTTCTGCTTCATTAAACGACTTTATTCCATCACTCTGCCTCTCTTATACAGCCAAGCTCTCTTTGGACTTCTTTTTATATAATTTGCAGATAGTCCAGAAAGCTTTGTGCAAATGTCAGACATATCTAACTAATAAATGCAGAGGGCTTGGTTTGTTTTCTGCAATATTTTCAAAAGATTTTCATTTGATCTGTTTCAGGTTTGTCGGGCGTGTTAACAGGAAGCCAGATTCATGCTGTGCAGAGTGTAAAGTCAACAAATAAAGCAACAACCCATCAGCTTATGTACAGTATTTAAGCTTAAATAGGCACACACATAAGCTTTTAAGGGCCCAAAAAGTGAGATGATGTCACTGACATCAGTGTTTTTATAGAAAACCTTTCCTAAATATCGACTGAAGTTCATCAGATTGCACGAAGGTCGTCTACGAATTGATGAAAAAGCTTTTTTTAGCTCATTTTTTTGTCTGTCCTGTGTTAAAGTTACAGTTTTGTCATTGGACTTCTGTGCTAGCCATGGATTGTCCATAATGAACACCGTGTTCAGACATAAAGGTGCCCATATGTGCTCTTGGCACCTTAGGCCGCAGCTTGATGTTCGTCTTTGTTGTCGTTTCATCTGATCTGCGGTCACGTGTCTTGGACACTCGGGTTACAAAAGGGGCGGAGCTGCCAACTGGCCACTACCTGGTGGTGAGTTGGCTTCGATGGTGGGGGAGGAAGCCGGTCAGACCTGGCAGGCCCAAACGTATTGTGAGCGCTTGCTCGAAACATCTGGCGGAGTCTCCTGTCAGAAGAAGTTACAATCCCCACCCCCGACAGAACTTCCTCAATATTCTGGGGGAGGTGGGAAGTATTGAGTCCAGGTGGGCCGTGTTCCATGCTTTCATTGTCGAGGCGGCTGCGGAGTCGTTGGTGCCTGTCGTGGTGGAAATCTTCCCCAAACCGACGATTGGGGATGCCGTCAAGCTGAGGAAAGAGTCCTATCTGGTCTTTTTTGGCCTGTGGGACTCTAGAAGCAGCCGATGGGTACCGGCAGCACCGGGTCCCGAAAATGAGACGAAAGTCTCGGAGTGACTCGGGATGCTTCGTGTTTGCACCTAGAATAAAAAACCAACGATCACACGAGATTAGGCAGTCTGCTTCAGTTCAGAGTTTTAAATCTAAGTTGATTCTACATTTTTGCTCTTTGTCATCTGGTTAATAAGGCGTTTGTTTTGGGGCTTTTTTACCGTTCTTGTTTTTATTGACTTTAAAACTTTAGTAAAACTCATTCTTTTGTTTTAATAATTTAACCATGAGTTTAATCTGTTCTCATTTGTTCATCTGATTTTAGTGTACAGCCCTTTGGGCCACCTTGACTGGTGGTGTAAAGGTGATCTACAAATAAAGTTATACATTGGTACGTTCAAACTTAATGTGTATTACTTGTTATATTTAAGCTACTGGCTTTAGTGGAACCGGTTGACTTAACTTGGTTAAGTAAAATAAATAATTTAATCCCATTTTGCAGCTGGATTGAAACAACATATTTAACAGTGTTCGTATTTTCACTTCACATTGTTCAATTTCTCTCTAAAGGGGATTCAGATGTGTGAAAGTGGAGGATGAGACATGGCTTTGCTCTAATCTGTTTCATGCAGGGGCGTACGAAAGGATTGTGTTAAAAGTATGCATCTAATTACAGGACATACTGTGGTATATTTCTGTAACTCAGGCCTAGTCCACGCGTAGCCGGGTTTTTAAAAAAACGAATATCCGCCCCTCCAAAAACTTGCATCCACACCACCTCGTTTAAAAAAAAACCTCTGTCCACGCGTACCCGCTTAAATACGTTGTTAAGGACATGCCAGACCTGTAGGCGGCAGTACTTCCCCCGTTCTTAACCTCGTCCTTCGTCTGTGGTCTTCCGCAAGGAGCAGTAATTCCGCTTGCAAAAATAAACAAGCAAAAAGCGCTTGGACAATTGATAAAGCGAGCCCAGTCGGCTAGTGTAAACACAGGTTGCACACGTGATGTCAGCATTTTTTGTCGCGGAAAGTGACGTTGCGGACCTTAAAACTCCGGTTTTGTCCGTCCACACGCAGACACCCAAAACGGAGAAAACGCAGATCTTCACTTTGGCCGGAGTTTTTAAAAAGATCCGTTTTCGTGTGAAAAAACTCCGTTTTCGTGTGGATGACAGGCCAAAACGTAGAAAAATATCTACGTTTTGGCAGATCCCCGGCTACGTGTGGACAGGGCCTTAGATTTACCTGCAAACAACAATCTGAATGTTGGTTTTGTGTGTGTTGCTTCATGTGGAGCTCCCCTTTACTAAATGATAGTTGTCTTATTTGCTGTAGCTTTGCCCTTCATGAGTAAATCCGTGCTTTTCGTTTAAGTAGTAATAAAGCCATTCACTCTTTTTATTGGCAGGCTATTTGTCTCCCTTCAGGCCATCTAAAGTGGTTTAGATGACCCCTTTGTGATAGAAGTCATTAGGATATTCTTCAATCTGCACCTACACTCAGGAATACACGTTCACTCCTTAATCTCCGGGCTATAAAGTCATATCGGACTCGGAAAGCCTGTGGTTGTGAAGATGACAAAGCTGTGACCGTCTTGAGCACTAAAGATGGATTGGATCTTTGCAGTTTTTAATTTAACATATTTTATGAGACTGTGGGGGGGTTGTGTGCCTTCTGGAGTGCTTACTAATTAGTCTGTAGATAAACTCTCCAGCTTCCTGTACTCTTTTACCATCCTACAAGCTGCTCTGAAATGTCCATGACCAAACTTTCTTTTCCTGACTTTCTGAGCCAGAAAAGGCAGGTAAATAAAAATACACCTCATGGGATTTTTTTAAAGAGCAGATTGTGTTCATAAAGCACAAAATTGCCTGGGAAGGGCAGTTCTGTCTTCTTCCATAAAATTTTTCTTGCAGTGACAGCACTGTGTCTACTCACCATACACCATTAAATCTCTGTTAGAACAAAACAAGTTCTCCAAGGCACAACTTAATTTTGACTCTTCCACAAGTCAGCTCCTTGTTTCCCTAAATTACCAGAAATGTGTGAGACGCAGACAGGTGAGACAGCGTCCGTGTTGGTCCACATTTTGCTTTGTTTGCCCAGTTGGCCCTCTTTAAAGGTTGAATATGGAGCACTGACACTGGCGAACTCTGATGCTCAGAGGTGGTACTGCAACAACAGGACACATTTTCCAGCTGTTGGGATGTTGTTTCACCGCTGACACGTTCCAACACCATGTTCAGAGACAAATCGTAGAGGATAATCAATTAATTAATATAATAATCAATTAATCAATTTCCCTCTGGTATTAATAAAGTATTTTTGAATTGAATTGAATTGAATAAGGACAAATTTCTACTAATATGTTTACTTTACAACAGTATTTACCGTTTACGGCTCAGAATCAGCTGCTTCACTTGTCAAGTCTGCCGTTTTACACAGACCCAACCTTGCCTTGCTGAGCAGACTTTTCAGCGCAATGTGCCCTCTAGTGGCTGTTAGATGTAAACAAAAAACAGTGTGGTACCCGACAGAATTAAAAATGGATTATTTATCTATGTATAGGAGAAACTGTACATTCATTCTGCTCACCTCTAGGGGTGTAACAATATCCAAATTTCATGATACGATATTGTTGCGATATGAACCTCACAATACGATATTTATTGCAATATTGTAGGGAGGCTCACGATATTGTGTCTATGCTCACAATAAAAAGACTCACAACATGAAATACTTTGACTGGTCATTAGGGATGCACCGATGGATTGGCATTTGATCGTAATCGGCCGATAGCGCCCCTATCGGTTTTGATCGGAGTTTTCAAAATAGATCAAAGCAGACCGATCAGGTAGGGTTGTCACGGTAACCAGTGTAGCTGTAAACCCCGGTAAAAAAAGTTGACAATTATAATAACCGTCTTGTTTTTTTTTTAAACTATATTATCTTGGTGGGTTTACCGTGGCTGCGGTGTAGGCGCGGTGACCCTTACCAGCCACCGTAGCATCTGCTGAAGTTGCAGGACCGGCGGCACATGCGCGCTTTGTTGTTTACAACCAAAACTTTCTTGAAGCTAAAGCTGAAATAATGGCCAAAGGAGGAGACGGCAGCGCTCAGGAGGACATTTATTATCCCTCAAAGAAGACAAAGTGGGAAGTACGGGCATCTTTTAGATATTTGAAGAATGCCGAGGGAGTTTATAGAAGACAGCTATCCTGTTTGCAGCATGTGCAGAAAAAGTGTCTGTGAAAGGCAGCAACGCTTCAAATCTCATGACACATCTGCGTGACCGTCACCCACAACTCTACAGTCAACGCAATGCAAGCTAACGTTAGCGTTTTAGCTGAAATGCGTGATCCGAGGATTTGGGTTGAGGGAGAATGCAACGAGTCGCTATATAAAGCAGCCGCAGCGCCGCTACCTGCATATAAACCGTGTCGCGGACACCCCCATGTTGAAATGACGCAATGCATTATGGGGCTCCCAGGGGCAGATATGAGTTGGTCTCTCTCCGAGAATAATTATGAATTTAACAATGATTACTGCCTGATGACATTTTCCCACATCTGCAAAGCTCACTGGAAGGACACAAACCGAGGACAATATTATCCTGGTATAAGGTTTATTACTCAAGTAAGGGTAAAAAAGTATCTGATTAGAAGGCTACTTGAGTACTGAGTATCATCTGATCTAATATTTTTAAAATGATGACATCAAACAGACATAAAATAAGAAGTTGTGGGCGAATATTGGTATTTTAAAGACTAAAGGGGAAAAATGTAAACAAATAAACAACATAATTACAAAATAACACATTTTAGGCAAAATTTAGACACAAATTGAGGACAATATTTCCTGACATACAGGGTTTATTTAATTGTGTGAAAATGTAGCACGTTTAAAAAAAATACTGCGATAATACCGAAAACCGTGGTAATTTTGGTCACAATAACCGTGAGGTTAAATTTTCACACCGTGACAACCCTAATACAGACCATTTTAGATTAGGTTGCATTTCCTTTATTCCCAGATTATGTAGTTTGTAGCACTCATTATAATGTTGTAGAAAATTTCTGGCCAATCCACGTGATCGGTATCGGTGATCGATATCGGTGATCAGCATTCTTTGATATCGGTATCGGTGATCGGCAACAAAAAACCTGATCGGTGCATCCCTACTGGTCATTGGTACATTTGTCATTAACTTTATTATCATTAGCACATTTTGAACAGCCTGAAAAGCCATAAAGTGCAAAAATCAAGTAACATCTCAATATATATTTATAAAAGAAATGGCAACACAGGTACGGAATTAACGGCCAAAATAAAGGCCTTATTTTGGCCTTTTCAATAAATAAAAATACACAGGCACTAAAAATACCAGGCTGTTTGGGCTGCACCCACTCCCACTGGTGAACTGGACAATGACGCAGAAGCAAAGGATCATCGTCTATGGTTTATTTTGCTATGCTCCTGTGGAGCGGACTGAAAAGTGTTATTTTCACCTCAAGACGTACTGTACAATATCATGACAAGACCACGATGATATTGTGGCCGTATTACTACAGCGATATTGCGATATCGCCAAAATTGTTACAGCCCTACTCACCTCTGAATGCCCCGTTGAGGTATTATTTTATTTAAAATATAGATTTTTATTAAAATGTTCCATTTTCTAACTTTGTTATTATTTCAAGAAGTTGGTGCAAAATCAGTAAAAATCCAGAGGTTTGTGGCAAACACATTTTTGCATCCTCCAGCCTCATCAGGGGAGGGGTCTATGATTATCTTCCTTTTCTTGATGTCCTAAATGGGGACTTTTTGAAATGGCTTGTTTCTGATTCCTGAAACCAAACCCTCACAATTTGTATTTGTGTGAAATTTGCGTAATATGCCCTTTTAACTAAAGTACCAATATTATTTAAATATGAGCATGATGACTTTATTTTGTGCAAACTTTTCATTATCCTTTATTTATTTATTTATTTATTTAGTAAATTGTTCCACAATTTAGCTGAACTGCATGGTAATTGGGTGAGAAGGATCCACTCTGAGAAAGTGTTATGGCACACTTTCTTCCATATTTCTACACTTCACACTTGCCTTTATCAGCTTTAATCTCCTAGTTGGTTTGATTTTTCTTCTTCATGGGATTTCTGTTGCTTAGAGTTTTTTCCTATTAATCCTAAGATGGTGTCACAGACTTTTGAGTGCTTATTTATTAAGGATAATACACCAGTTTCTGTATTTTCCTGCTATCCATTTGATGCTCATTCTTCAGCAGCTACTTATTAAATGGCCACTATGGGCTGTTTGCACCCACTGAAGGTTTGCACCCACTGAAGGTTTGCACCTCCATACACGTTGTAGCCAAACCTTTCATCATAGTGTTTAGTGGTGGAAAAGTTGCACTGCGTGTGCACACATTGAACTTCGGCATGCATGAACATGACTGAACAGAAGACCTGAAGGAACAGTCACTGCGGGTTTTATGAAAACTTACACTTGAAAGTAAATCAAACAGTGCAGTTTAATTGCTGAATGGACAACATCACTCCTGCATGTGACTCTTATTCTTGTGCCTTCCAGCTGTGTGGCAGTATTTTTTAGTAGTGACACCTGCTGTTCAAGAGGAGCACTGCAGTTTACACTTCATTGATAAAAGTGTCAAACTATTTCCTCGACATGCGTTTGGTGACAGATGGTGCCCCAAAAGCGCCACTGAACCTTGTACTTTGCTGAAATATTTGACATAAAATAGGCAGTTTTTCAAGCTTCGAGTGGTTAGCAGAGAAAGCTCCCGGGCTTAGGCTAATGCGGGCTGTCGGCACTTGCTCCGTCCCAGAAGAGAAAAAGAAAGCAGAGGAGAGTGTGTGGGAACACGAGGCCCTAACATCCAGTTCGATGAGTCTATTAGCTGCACGGGTTTATGTCACAGCATGCAGCGTTTTCACTGTGCCGAGCTTCACGTCGGGATACACTTTGCTCGAAGCACGGAACACACATGAATGCTTCTGGAGCTTTGCTGCTTTTGGCGTGCAGATCCCTTTACCTTAGAATTAGTGAGAGAAGTAGCTACTGCTTCTATTTTTTTTTTACCCCACAAGGCAATTCCAAACGTAATAAAAAATTCTCCTAAACCGATTAAAGATTCATAAAATAATTCAAATTTCTCCCTCCTCTCTGCTGCTTCCCGTACTTCCTCTTTTGTGCTGTTTTCTTTTTTCTTTCTTCTCAGCTCTCCTCGACTTTCCCTTGATGTTCATGCTGTCTTCCGAGTTCATTTCACGACCTACCTAGCTATCTGTCAGTCTTCTGTCTGCCTCTGGCTTTGTGCCAGAGAGCAGTTAGTCCCTTTCAACTCTATGAAATGTATTCTGTTTCCCAACTCTCTAGAAAACGTGATGCCTTTGTAGACAAGCTCATCCAGGACGCACAAATCTGGAATGAGCACATCTAAGGTCTTTGTCGATTTATTTATCACGGCGTTAAGATTGACGTTGATTTAATCTGACGTTTATGTCAAGGAGAAGCTGATGGGGAGTTTTGATTATCCTAGTTTAAAGAAGAGAAATAAACTCTAGAAGATTGTATTAGGAATTATCCTAGTGGTTGTCGTCTTCACCTGTAATGGCCCGTGTTTCAAAAGAACATCTCAGGAGGCTATGGTGTACAGATGGGCCTAAACAAAACCGTTCTGGGCAGCAAAAGCAGAATCTGATAGAATATTTACTAAGAATCACAATATAACTATAGACACATTACTTGTCTTTGTGTGTGTGCGTGCGTGCGTGCGCGCGCGTGTGTGTGTGTATGTGTCTGCTCTGTCTTCTCGATCCCCAGTGAGTCGTGGAGGATGACTGCTTATACTGAGCCGGGACCCTCTGGAGGTTTCTTCCTGTTAAAAGGGAGTTTTCCTCTCCACTGTCGCTCTATGCTTGCTTGGTATGAGGATTGCTGTATAGTCACTGACACTAGTCAGTGACTTGATGCAATTTGCTGGGTTCCTTATATAGGAAACATTATTTCTGATTGGCTTAATGAACTGTGAATTGGAATTTTTAGTATGTGAAGTGCCTTGAGACGACTCTTGTCGTGATTTGGCGCTATACAAATAAACTTGAATTGAATTGAATTGATCCAAAACAGCCATATCTTTACTTTAGTTTTGTTTTAGAGGTCATTCACTCATATTTTTATTACATTTGCAGTGGTCTATGGTAGGAATGAAGGCCTCATAAGTCATTGACTGGGGACAAAAAGCTCCGGTGCGCTTATTTCAGCACAAAAAATTCAGCTTTGGAACGTGTATTTCCTGATCTTTGGACATCTGGCTTCAGTTTGGCGAACAGCAACACGACTCTACCACTGACTCTGTTTGCTCAGAAATGTTGATGTTTTACCTCCACAAATAATACAAGCATTTCTAGTTTTTTATTACTTTTAGTTTTTTTAGCCTGGTTATTTTGGGGCTCAAAAGCCAAATGTTTGGGAACCACTGATATAGGATTTAAAACCAAACAAACATGGTTTTACTGGGAGTATCTCACAAGTCTCTTGAAGAGGTCTGCTCCGATTGATTAGTGAATTAATGGTTTTCAAAGCAGCCTTATTTTGGACACACCACCATACCGTAAAATTTGCATTGCTGGTGACCACAGAAGAAGGCCGTGTTGATTCAGCCGGCCAGGAGAGAGCAGAGCTCATCTCGACTAGTAGAAGCTAACTGTTAGCATTAGCAAATTCACAACATGGCAGAACATGTTCAGGCTTGTGGTATTTGTGGAGATAAAACATCAGCTGGAGGCAGCGGAAGAGTCTCAGTGCTGTTAACCAAGCAGAGGTGAGCTATGACTTCTGGTGAGGAGAAGAAAAATCGTATTTCAGTTTAGAACCATTTCTCTAAAGCAGGAGGAGCAAACTCCTGCTGGTCTGGAGTTGTGTGCTTTCTAATTTGGTGTGATCTAAAACTGGCCGCAGACATGAGACGTTAAATAACTAGAAAATTGGAGCTCAAGGTTTAAAGGTTCTCAACCACAGTGAAAAGGGTGTGTTCCAGTGTGGCCTTCAGGCTGAAACCACATATTGATCATGTCTGGATCAGGCCTGGATTTTCACCTCTGATCAATGACCAGTCAGTTTTAAACAGAGCGTGTGGTGGGGTCCCATCAAGCTTCGGCGTCCAGTGATCGACACGCACGATGGATGTGGCAGAGGCTGAAATCACACCAGCAGCACGTGTGCACGCGGCATCCTGGCCTGTTTTGCATATTTATAGACACCATCAATTTAAAAAGAGAAAACATTTAAAGGCTCCACTCTCTCATGTAGATTATTCTTCACGTCCCCCCGTTGCCGCTCATCTGTCACATGCATTAGCAGCGTCACACAAGGGACATGACAGACGGCATTTTTATCAGGCGTTTATTTGCCATCTCTGATAAACCGAGTTGCTTCTGGTGTCAGCTACCTGCAGGTTTCACCGCCACACAACAACCTGCAGAGTAAATAAAGCGAGCAAAGAAGCAGAAATCTGCCGAGCAGATTAACAACAAACACTCTTTTCGACTCTCCCCCATTTACTTTTATTTCTTCTTCCTCTTGATTTCCAATCAGAATTGTATTGTCTCCCTCCCATTTGGTTGTTTTTCCCTTTTCAGTGCGCCTCCCTGCCTTTAGACACACACACACACACAAACACACACACACACACACACACACACACACACACACACACACACACACACACACACACACACACACACACAAACACGTACAATAGCATTATCCGAAGGCCCCAGGGTATGATCATACAAAGGGGGTAGGGAGATGGAGAAGTGTAATGTGAGCCTTTCTCTGCACTTATCAGCGTTTTGCAGAGACAGAGACACAAGGGTAAGAGAAGTATTAGAATCCCAGCACAATGGGGACACTTGCCAGGTACCAGAATCAGCAGTGTCTTATTGTCTAAAGAAGCAAGCTGTAGCTGTAAAGAGTCCATGAGCCTGCCACTCTCCTGGCTTAAGCTAATGATTTAAGTCCGTGTCGAGCTTTTGTTCCATTTCATCGGAACAGTGGTTGCATCTGTCGAAAATCATGGATCAAGAGGGCAGCCTGAAAGTTAGCGGATCTCTGCCGGCACGCATCGACAAAAACGGAAGATGTTTTTCGCCTTCACGTGGAGACCTCCGCATCGAGATGCACACAAATAGAAGAGATCAGAGATTAGATGCGAGCGAGGCCGACAGCAGAGGGGGACACTGAGAGGAACAAGGTGAAAAAATAAGATGGAAGATGAGCTCAAGTAAGGTGAGGGAAAACAAACAGGTTTACTGAAAGCAATAAAAAAAGAAAGGATCAAGAGGTGAAACAATAATCGCACCAAAAAGTACCAGGACAGACCTTTTGCTTCGTTTCAGTTGCTCGCTTCGTCTCTGCAGATTTTTTATTTTTTTGTAATGGCCATACTCAGAGAAGCAAGGCACCACACAGGCCAACTCATTTTGCTCTGCTCCCGGGGCACGTTTTAAAGGGTAGAAGGGATTGAAACTCAGGCACAAAGAGCTTTTCTGAAGCACATGAGTACTTGTGGTTGAAGTTAAAGGCTTGATGAAATTTCAAAACTCACACAAGCTTTAAAATGAATAGAAATAGTTAAATTTAGGTTAAAGTCAGGTCATTAGGTTCAATAATTTGCTTTGTATCAGATGACTAATAAATGCACGTTACAGTTTTAACGTGTGATGTCTGATATTATCAACTTACTATTATTATTGGCTGATTTTGGGATTAAAGCTTGGGGTTTTCTCCCTTTCAGGAATTATGCATGATCTTCTAGAAATCCCTGAAAGTGACCGTCTTACCCTGTACTGTGATATGATGCAGGCTTTTTGATTTTCTAAGCTCGACCCACGTCCCGCAGAGCCCCGTGCAGTTTGAATTAACTGCTGTTATTACCGCATTAGCCAATAGCATCAGACAGCCACTGTTCCTAGAACGGCACTTTTCTGGACTGACGTGTCTGATGTTTTTCCTGGGATTTGCGTTATCCACTCATCCACTTCCCCGAGTGCACCGATGACCACGACCACCACCGATGTCTTCATTCTCCAGGCTTTCTCACATTCTTCTTTGAGGCCGTGGTACTTTAGTTTCTCGTGTTCCCTTTTCCAAACCACAACGGCTGTCGTCATTTGTTTGTCCACCACCACAATGTCCGGTTGGTTCGCTATCACCGTTTTGTCAGTCTGGATCTGGAAGTCCCACAGGATCTTGGCTCCCTCGTTCTCTGCCACCTTAGGGGGTGTTTTCCACTTTGGCCTTGGGGCTTCCAGCCAGTCACTTGGTATGCTTTCCCTTCCAGCATCTTACACAGGTTTAGTTTTTGAGCCATCTCAGTTTGTTTGACCCAACTGACCTACAATGATGTTTAAAGTTTAAAATGAATGATTGGAAATATATTAATTTAATTACTTAAAATTCTTTAGTTTTAAGTGGGGGACCTCATCTCTGTTGGTATTGGTTTATATTGTATTGAAAACTACGAGTTAGACTATATAAACATAACATATATTAGTAATGAATCTGATATCAAGCATATCTAGTTTTAACTTATTCACCTTATGCAATAACCTTTAATATTTTTTATGTTTATTTCACTGCCGTATACCTGGATCTAATTCAACAGCTTATATTTATTGGCTGTTTTACTGTTCTGCTCTTTATTTAGGCAAATCAATGTTTTAAGATAACTCCATGACTTTACCACTCCAGCATGCAAATTGGTGTAACCCAGCAGGATGGTATTTTCAGCCTATTAATAAGCACCATTTTGCTAATTTAGTGCTCTTTTAGTGGATTAAACTTAAGACTTGAAAGGATTCTTGTTTCTGATATTTAATGCAATTAATCAAGAGTCCCAAAGCGTAGATTTAAGATTCAACTGTCATTAAAGTCTGTTGCTTTTCGCCGTTTTTAATGAGGTTGTGCATAAAACTAGCAATGGTTTTTGGAAAAATAGGACTCATGTTCCAGTTTTTCTTCACTCTGAGTGTTAAAACTGCTGATCGACATTGCAGATGATTGCAGTGAAGTTACAGGCGTCCCACGCCGCCCCCCCCCAAAAAAAGAAACAAGTCTGACTATAAAGAAAGTGTCCCTCTTCTCCACAATAAAGTGATTCTGTTGTGATGGCACTTTTGTTTTGGCTTTATTTTCCGTTTTCCTTTTGCGTAACTGGAGAGGGTTTTCTCCCTCTACACACCTTTAAGGCTCCTAAAAGCTGTTCCTAATTATAGTTTTGAATTCTTTCAAGCACCCGTTTTTAATAAATGAAAATTTTAGCTTACATTGCAATATTTATGATAGATACAATGGTGCCTCCACGGGGCCATGGTCACCCCTAGACCCCCCCCCCCCTCCCATAACAACAGATAAAATATAGAAATTAAACAAAATGAAACTGAATTAAATCAAAAACAACATTTAAAAAATTACGAGTAAAGAAATAATGAGAATTAAAAAAATACAAATGTTTCTGCTTCTCACCGTTTAAAAAAAGATTTTTTCTCCATAGTTTTCTGTGAGCACAGCAACGGGTGAATTAAACAAAAACAAATGAATATATTCTAAAATAACATTTGAAATAACATTTTAAATAACTGAAATATATTTTTCTGAAATGTTTGTGTTTGTAAAATTTAAGTGAAATGTTTTGGATTCGTACTATTTTTTTTAAAAACAAAAAGTCGTTGTTTCCGACACGTAGGGAGCCCTTGCGCGTCGGGAGGCGACGCCCGCGGTAAAATGGACATTTGACCGACTTGTGACTATTACCCTCTTGCTTTTTAACCTTCCCCTCACCCCCATCCCAACCTTAACCAGCTTGCACATGCAAAGCTTTGTTTCACGTTCTGTCGTTTCTCTCAAGCACGCTTAATGGAAAATTTACACTGACATTCTGGGTTGAGGTAACGATGGGGGTGAGAGGAAGGTTAAATCACTAGAGGTTAGAGGTGAAATGTCGGTGAAGTCTCCGTTTTACCGCGGGCGTTGGAAACCGATGCTCTAGCACAGCGCGTGGTCTCCCGACGCTCAGGGGCACCCTACGCGTCGTAAACAAACGCTTGGTCACACAGCATCATTTTTCGACGCTTAGGGTGTGAGAATGTGTTGCATCACAGGCTAAACTCTCCCAGAGTTACCACAAGGACCAATTTGGTGAGCCACCCCAAAAATTTCTTTGGCCCCATCTGGCCACCCCTATCAAAGTTTTCTGGAGGCGCCCCTGTATAGATATTGGCTGTAATGTTTCTAAACTAACCAGCGTTATTAGAAAGACACAACTGTGCTTAAATCTAACCCAGCAGATTCACCTCATGTTGAATTTTCAGACACTTTACCAAAAATAATAATAAAAATACTTTCCTTTTAAAAGCATCATTCAGGACTTTTTAGGGAATTTTTCCCATTTGTTATGACAGTCATGCCTCTGACGTGAACCCATCTGCACCTTTGTTTGCTTGCTTTCCATTTTGAGAACAGAAGTGTATCAAGACCTGATCAGGGCACAACACAGCACTCAAGAATCAGTTAGCACTTATGACGAACGTGCTCCTCTTCAACCTTTCACACCTCAACTCTCATTACTATCCAGAAACCGTCTGCTGCTGTGTAATGGCTGTTATCCGAGGGGCCAGAAGGTGACAGAAGTAGTGTTTCTGAGGGACCATCTTCCACTTGAAGGCAGACTAATCCTGATGTTTTAAGCTTGTGTTTACAGTGTAATGGTTACTTTGAGCTTTAACATTTAAGGTGTACTTTACACTCATGGTTTGGTAAATATGTGGATTTTCTTACCTTAGCTCTCATGATAGTAGATTACAAAATGCACACAGGTTGTGTTTTATGTTTGTCCAAATGAGGAGTGGAACTTCTCATCAGCTACATTCTGTTTTAATTTTGATTTTATTTAGTAGAAAATTTTAATTTTTCATCTTTTTTTCCCCTGTTTTTGACGTTTTTATGATTTAAACGCTTTTTCCCCAACAGAAAAGTGAAACGTTTTGTAGTGGATCAATGAAAATTGAACAGTTTCAATAGAAAAATGTTATGAATATTTAAACATTTTAACAAAAAAAAAACAGAAAATATAATAGAATATTCAGTGTGGCTTGTTAAAGAAATCTTGGGAATATTTTTGTCCAATGAATTATTTCATGGAAGTTATTCACATGAAATGAAAGAAACAGTCCTTTCTTTTGTAAAGGCACTTCACATATTAACTTAAAGAGAGTGTGTTATACCATTTTAACAAGCTATAATAGGTGTTTGGTCTATAATATAAATCTTTATGAAGTTTATGGCACAGAATCTGTCTCATATGAATCTATCTCACCAGCTTTAATCTTGACATTTTCAGGATCTTCCAGAATGAGCCATTTAAGGGCTCCAATGCTGGTCACACCCACCCCTCCTCTGATTGGCTGCTATAGACCCTTTTACTACCTACGTCATCAAAAGTTGCGCGCGCAGCCTGGCAACGAGAGTGAAGGCTTCCTCATTCACACTCGATACTAAAACAGCGTTTTAAACCCTTTGGTTTTGAAGTTCTGAGCACATAAAAATGTCGGGTTGTTGCGTGTATGGATGCCAGAATCGCTTCTCTTCAAGCAGTGGACTGAAACTTTACAGAATTCCGAAGGGAGCACATCCATTTCAACAAAATCGGAGGCGTCTGTGGCTGCAGGCCATCAAAAGGGTAGCTGCAGCCTTTTCTGTTTTTCCCATCCTAACACAAAGCTCAACTTTGAATAAAATTGCTGCTGCGTGGCTGCAGCATGACCCAAGCCTGGAACATCAAAATGACAGAATTAAACAAATTTATATGCTTTATTCCATGCTTCAAATTAACATTTCATTCTAATTCATCTGTATTTTCCCACTGCATATTAGTATAAACTGTATTTCTCTAAAATTAACACGATTGTACTCTGAGCAAGCTAAAACAAGAAACCTATGCTATACTCACCCTGCCATGCAGGTACAGTTGGCTGTGAAGACGTAGTTCTCTGGTTTGTTCACTATGACCCAAGCCTCGTACATAGCAGTCTTGTGTCCTTGTCTTTGGCTAGGAAGGACTTCTGCCTTCAAGACGCAAAACTCAGAGCCTTTGTCGTGATATTTTACTTTCTGTACGTGGCCACAGACAACATAGTTGTATGCATCTAACGATTTGTATGCCCGTAGCTTCTCACCTGTGTACTTACTGGGCCTCTCCACTAAAAACGTATATATATATCGGGCCACTGGATATCTGGCCACGCACCTACATCTTCCACCCGTTCAGTAATGCCACAGGGATCCGGGAGTCTGTTGCCATTCGTTAAAGTGAGTTTAATAATCTAACATTCAAGATTAGTCGGTGATAACCCCACAGCGTAGCTTGATAAAGCCTGAAACAACGCCATTCTCTGTTGCCAAGCTGCGCGCTCATTCTCGCTGACGTCATATTGTTTACAAACAGTAAAAGGGTCTATGAGATGAGGAGTTTGGATATCTGGGAAACTGCTTAGATTAGAGCCTCTGCTCCTCCACTTCCAGAGTTCACTCCCTAATTGGTGTTTCCATGCTAAATTCCCTTATTGTAATAAAAAATAAGTAACATTTTGAAATGGCGCATATAGAAGCATATGGTTCTTGAAACCAAATACTGACACTGAGAAAGCGAATTGGTTCTTTTTCTTCATGTTTGAAGGGTTTATAGAGGCAGTGGCGACCCAGACGGCAGCACAAAATACTGCAACAAGTGAGTTTTGTATAAAATGTCCTTGTTAAAATGTTCACAATTTCATAGTTTTTACATAAAACATAAAGGAGAAGAAGAAGAAAGTATCATTTCTATAGCGCCTCTTAAGATAAAAATCACGAGCCGCTTCACAAAAACAAAAAAATGTAAAAATATAAAAAAACATTTAGAAAATGTTTAAAAATATATTTAAAATGAGCAAAAATAGGCAATTGTGATTAAAAAAAGTTAAAGAGAAAGAGTGACTAGGAAAGAGGGAAATCAGTGGATCCTGAGGAAGGTGGAATAGGTGGGGAGAGCAGAATAAAGAGAGAGTGGTGAAGAAGGTCATACAAAAGCCAGCTTGAACAAGTGAGTCTTCAGCTGCTTTTTAAAGGAGACCACTGAGTCCACTGATCTCAGGCTCAGGGGGAGAGAGTTCCAGAGTCTGGGGGCCACAGCAGCAAATGATCTGTCACCTTTGGTCTTTAGCCTGGTGCGCTGCACAACCAGTAGGCTTTCATCACTGGACCCCAGGGACCTGCTGGGGGTGTAGGGACTAAGAAGATCACCAATGTAAGATGGTGCTTGTCCGTGTAAGGCCCTATAGACCAGAACCAGGATCTTGAAATGAACCCTGAAGTTGACTGGCAGCCAGTGAAGCTGGAGGAGAAGCGGGGTGATGTGGGTGTGTTGGGAGGACTTGGTCAGAAGCCGAGCACACACTGTTAATACTGTTTCTTTCAAATTACTCAAAAAAAATAAGGCAACATTTTCCAAACAAATTTTGTAAGTTTGGTCAACTAACCAGCAATATGAGTAGGTACAACTTAATAATTTCACCTTTTTTCTACACTAAAACCTGTGTCTTTCAAATTACTCCAAAAAATTAAGTCAAGATTTTCCAAACAATTTTTTTGAGTTTGGTCAACTAACTATTATTTTAAGTAGGTACAACTTAATAATTTCACGTTTTTTCTACACTAAAACCTGTGAGATTTAAATTATTCAAAAATAATCAAGGCAGCATTTCCCAAACAAATTTTTAAAGTTTGTTAAACTTAGTATTTGGACTATGGAAAAATTAATAATCTTCATTATTTTATATGAACTGAAACCTTTCTTTGATGTTATTCCAAAAAATAAACCAAAAATTGAAATTATTTAGATTTAATTCAACTTTTCAATACTAAAACAGTTTTTAAAATGTAAAAAGTAAATAATGATAAATACTGTGAAGCTGTAAATAGTTCACTTTCAACATTTATTTTTCCAAAATCATTGAAACAGTGGCACTGAAGTAAATACTAACAAGATTTGTAAATTGTAAATCTTACAACTTTTGTAAAGATTTTTACAAGCCATACACATATTACTGTAAAACATTTACATCACAGTAAACACCGGAACGGTGTGAGACCTATGCTCACAAAACTCATACTGTCAATGACAACATGAAGCATTTTCCACCTAAAATCTGGAAGCATTTCAATCGAAAAATACATGAACATATTTGTATGAAGTACAGCTGAACCTCTCAAAATTTGTGGTGTTTTGTTGTTTATATACTTGACATTTCACTTTAAAGAACAAGTCATTTAACAAGTAATTTTCAAGTGTTATCCAAACTACTTTTGAACAGAACCCGTCTCAGCTTAAAAAAACTGTCACATGACAACCCAGAGCAATATCTGGAACAATTGCCTTTTGTCATTGAAAAACACATTTTATTATTGAACGAACACAACAGACCTGCTGTTCAGAAGTGTAGGGGCCACACTCAAGTTGGCTGCCTAGGTAAGAAGTTTGTTTTTCAGAGTCATGTACCTGGAGCTTGGTTTTGGGCGGAGTGTATCAAGACCCACAAAAAGTCTCTGAAAAACTTCAAACGTTTTGACAAGTTTGGTAGGATATTGGAGGTTCAGGGCGTATGTCAGACCGAGAAGCATGCTGCATGCTTTGGCTAGACTGCCAAGATTAGTGAGCACCGGCACTCCCTCGATGATTATTCCTACAGCATCTGGATCATGGCAAATGTAGATCATCATGCTGCGCAGTTTTAGGTCCTCGTGCACGCTGGTCTCTGGGCTTCCCTTAATGACAAACAAAGACAATGGCAAAACATCAATTAAAAAAATTAACACAAATACCAAAATCATCAGTTCCTGACTTTTTAGCCAGATTTATTTGTGTCTCAGTAACATTAATTTCTATGGCATTTTTAATGCAAATGCTGCATGACTTGAAGAGCTAACATTAAATAAATAAAATAAAAAAAAGCTTTAAATTGTATGTGTTCATCTACATCAGCGGTACTCAATAGGCAGCCCACGGGCCACATCTGGCCCGTGAGCCCTTTCTTTTTTGCTCCCGAACCTTTCACACCCAAGAATCCAATCAGTTCTGTTATTTTCCTCATTCGCACTGACTGAGATAACGGCGCAATGTGCGTGGCTCTGGTGTTAATCAGGTTTAATGTTTCTGTTTGCAACCATCTTCACAAGAAGGCAAAATAGTTAAATGACAGGGTTCGCACGGACCGGATATTTCCTGTATTTGAGTGTTTATTTTGACGGAGAAATCTCAAGCCTACAGATGCGCTGACATTTTTATCGTTACACACATCGTGGAGGTAGCTACATCAATCAGGAAAAGATAACCATCAGAACATTTGAGATGGACACTGAGCTCAGCGCAGCTCGCCGTCAGCGCATGCGTATGGTGAACAGCAAGCTGAAGATGTGTAGATCGGGGGCTTGGAACGCATCGCAGAACCAGAACCATGCAGGAAGATTCTGTGTTTTCTAAACCCGGTCTCTCAGAGACTAGTCACTTAGAAAATGTTCCCTGATTATGAATCTTTGGCTTAATAGCGCTTGTTCCTGTCTCCAACACTACGACGCATCCATGAGCCTGTCTGAGGAACGGTCCAGAACCTCACATCCTCTTCAGCTCAGAAAGCGCCTAGAGACATTTGATTACGCACAAGCAGGTGACCTGTTCAGGTTTACATAGACAATCTTTACATTTAGAATTGGCTACAGATAAAAAATGAATGCAGTAAAATAAAATACATTGTAATTAAATATTCATTAATTATTTTACAAGCAGAGAGCCGCATCAGATGGATGAAAGAGACGTATGCGGCTCCAGAGCCGCGAGTTGCCGACCCCTGGCCTAGTAGTAGAGTGTCTGCCCTGGAACTTGGAGATAGAGGTTTGATTCCTGGTCAGGTCATACCAAAGATCTTAAAAATGGTACCCAATGCCTCCCAGCTTGACACTCAGCTTTAATGGGTTGGATTGGGGAGTTAAACTACCAAATAGTTACCGAGCGCAGCCACTGCTGCAGCTCACCACTCCCCTTCATCGGGATGGGTCAAATGCGGAGATAAATTTCATCAGTGTGGGATGATGGCTATGGAATTTGAACTGTAATTCAACATCAACAGTCAGTAATATAGATGAGTTTTTTGGTTAAAATGTTTCTCTAATATGTATTAAATTTATTAGGACTGTAATGTGCTGAGTTCTTCCTTTGTTGCTGGAGTTCCCTGCACACGTTCCGCTGCTGTTTCTCACCAGTATAAGATGATGGAGGGCTCTAGTTTTGTTGTGCCGTTCGTGTCGGGTGGCCAAGCAAAGCCTGGCTTATAAAGCGCTGGGGGAAATCCTGCAAATGTACGACTAACCCCCAAATTCCACTACCTCCGCTCCGGTCCGCCCCCGCCTTCCGCAGCCGCTCGCTTCCGAACTCAATTTTTACTGGTACCCGCTCTACAACGGCTCCGCTCCGGTGCGGAGACCTGAGGTGGGCAAACAAGCATGCGCGGGATTTTCGAGATCTTGCGATACAGTCCGAGCAGTAAACGCGGAAGTTAGATCCAAACACCCATTGTGTGGGAGAAGCATCGGCATGAACTGTTTAATCTGCCCATCATTTGTGTTGAGAGATCAGCAGTGTTTGGATCAACAAAGTGTGACTACTTTGATAGTGGAAACTGTATTTATGGCTTATTTTTGTGCATTTAAACTTCAGCCACCACTGATAGTTGTTAAAAGTTGTTAAATCTGTGCATATGAAACAAAAAACGCCTTTTGTTTATCGATGTATTGTGAAAAACGGAATTTCTGCTTGCTCCTTTTCCTGTTGGGTGTTTGTGATTTCTGTCCATTGACTGCGGAGGTGCTCCGGCGTCCGGTGAAAATAGGATCGATTCTATTTTTGCCGGACGCCGGAACAGAGGGCGGCGCACGGCCGCAGTAGTGGAATTGCTCTGATTGACTAGAACGGGACCGATTTTGCTCCGGCGTTCGTGTCGGAGCGGAGCGCAGCGGAGCGGAGGTAGTGGAATTTGGGGGTGAGAAGGGAAAGGTTAACAAGTACAACATGGCATTGTTGTGCCTAAAGAGTTCACTGAACGATTTGTAAACTTGTTTATTTTGTTGTAAACGTAAACTTAACTTGCTCGTATATTTGACCAATCAACGTTAAAGTGAGCTCGTTAACATGAACAGCGACTCCCCATAACTCACTGGATATTTGTGAAAACAGAGCAGACACACAGATGCATTTGCACACATCAGTGTTTCCCTTACATAGGCTCAGGCGCAACGGCTGAATTTCAGTGCTCAATCATCCTGGAGGTTATACTTTGTGGATGTTTATTAAAACAACTATGCAAAACTAGGGTAGCCTATTTTATTACTTATCAAATCCAGTTTGTGCAACAGATTGATTCAATCTTGGCCCTAATAATTTACTTACATAGTAGTCCGAGATGAGCTCCTGTCCACTCTCTCCCATGTACTCAATGAGGCATCTCAGAGTTACGTCTCTCTTCTGCACAGTGGAGACATTTGTGTCCTAAAGTTAATGAAAAAGTCATTAAATTAATTAAAATTCTGACAACAGAAAAAAAGTCTCTTTTTGACACACTACCCACAATTTTTTGATACATACACATTCAAACAAAACGTGTGTAGTGGTATTTCCCAGTAAAAGGTTGATATCAATAGAAAAGGTCTAATAATTTAGACGTAGCATTATTTTTATTAATTTTTATTTACATCAAATTGCTTTCTTTTGCACCTGCGATCTTTTGAAGTAAGAAAGTAACTTTTGATTTAGCATTAACTAAGCTTCCATACAATAAATCAGTTTAAAAAACAGCATGACAACTTACCAAAGTACTGCACAGAAAGACAAAAAAGCACCATAAACGTAGACGACAAAAAAGATGACAGCGAGAAAAACAAACAAACAAACAAAAAAAGCATCATAATAACCAAATTTCCACAAAAAGAAGCAGAGCATCGAAAAACAGCCACACATAAGCAAAAAGTTATAAGTAGGGATCACTGACCTAAAGCAAAATGGTTGAAATATAACTTCATTATGGATTTAGACCAAGCAAGCAATCAAGCCCACTGCACATATGTGTACATTCCAAAAATTGTGGCTGGCAAACAAGAAAGCCCTTGCCCCACACAATTTAGATCACATCTATTGCTGGCACGATTAGTCGATTCTTCATGATGACATCAACAAAATGAAATTAAACAAAGTAGTCGACTACAAATTTAATAGTCGACGTTTATTCTATGAGCGCTTTTAAAAAAAAATACATTTTATTTTGGTTTTTGGTGCCTATCTCCCTTTACTGTGTAGCATTTGTATTAACAGGTTAGAAAGTTATTTAAAGTTGTTTGATAAGCGATCATCTTGTCTTTATTATTAGATGGCACATAAATGATAACACTTCAATCTAGTAGCTAATGATGGCTATATTAAGCATCTTGTGGAAAAAGCTATACTTTTTTGCATGACGTGATTAGTCGACTAATGGTCAACAAAAGTGGCAATTAGTTGATTATCAAAATAGTTGTTTGTGGCAGCCCTAGTCACATCTTACCCCTTCTTTCCACTGGACTTGAACGCAGCACCTAACAAAATAGCAGTGTTTTACCCATGAGCTCAGTCCAAACCGGGAGTGATTCACACGTGAAACATGAGCAGGAGGCTTGTTTTGTTTTTATAATCGTTCAAAACTCAGATCGTAATCGTGATTAAAATTGTATTAATTGAGCAGCCCTAATGTATGGGGTTAGATGCTCAGACAGGTGGACTGTTCAGGGCTTTGAAACCAAAGTTAAAACTTCAAACTGAAAATGAATACAGATGACTTAATGTAATACCATGATTTTTTAACTCACCTGTATCAGTTCCATCAATAAGTTCTTGATGCGCTGACCAACTGCTCCTCCCTTGGCACTGAACAAATCCAGGAGCTTTGGAGTACATTTATCCAGCTGAGACATGAATGTAGACTGTAGAGGAACAGCAGTGCACCTTTGGAACTCTGCATTTATCTATAAAAATGCAAATGATTATCAGTAAATGCTTTAAACTAAGTAAATAAAGAACAGTAATAAAACATGAATAATAATCATTGACCTGAAATGTATCGAAGAGAGCGGGCCATCTTTCCATAAAGTTTGTCACCCTTGGGGACTGAGAAACCACTTCTTTTCTTCTCAAGCTGTATGTCCTGGTCATCAGGTAGTTTATGTCTTTGCCACAGTCTTTTCTCTTGCTGGCAGTTATTATTTCAAGCCTCATATTCTCAAGAGTGTCGTCTGTTTCACCAGGTGGATGTGGAGGAAGGTAATTAAGTTCTGCCCTCTTTGCTTTCTTGATGTTTTTAGCAACTTCTTGCTCATCACCAGGCTTTTGTGACAATGAGTTGATCAAGAGTTCAGGACTTCCCAGTGCTCTACGTTTTGTGCGGTAGTTTCCACATTTGTATTTCAGGCTTTGCTGCCATCCATAAATTCCATTAAAAGACCCTGGTTCCTTCAAGCAGGGATGCTTCTCAACTAGTGCCTGTGCTACAGCACTTCTTTGGGCATCATCAGGGTAAGCAGTATAAGAAAACATTGCTTCTGCCAGACGCTCAAGGATGTCAGATCTGAAACCAGGTGATGTCATCGGGGTGCCCTCTTTTAAATATGTCTCATTGCCTTGTTTCAAAGCAAGCTCAGTGTTGTGTGAAAAAGTTGGAATGGGAAACACAGCAGGCCAGGGGTTCTGCCTTTCAAAGGTGGACTGACTCAAAATGACAGTATCTTGGGAATCCAGTGAGCCACTAGCACTGTCACTGTCAAAGGAGGACATCACAGATACATCACAGTTGCTTTCTTGGTCAGCAACTGTCAAATCTAAGCATATAGGTGCATATACAACTTTAAGTGTGTCTTTATCTTTCAGTTCATTTGTAGATGTTACGGTGAAGAAGTCACCAAAATCTTCATCTTTGTACTGAAGACTTATATCTGTGGGGATGGACAGATTTTCCTTGACTGCTGCAACCAACTCAGCCACAGTTGAGGGTACCCCACTGCTGAGTGTAACTTTTTTTATTTGATCATCAATTAGGATGCGGAATCTTACAGTTTGCTCCATGTCTTGAAAAACTGAAGACAGAGAAAAGATACAATGATTCTCAACACCTGAGACAGATGTGGCGCTTTAAAGTCACCATGCGCTTTCCTTCAACAACATAAGCTGAAAGAGGACATATATCACTAAGGCTTTGTTGTTCAATGAGAATTGTGTGATCTGTCCTCTCCAAGTAATATCCACGATAATGTTCATCAAACCAAGACACCAGTGTCCTCAAAATAAAATGCACTCTTTCTGCAAAAATAGTTATTTGAATAATTTCTGCAAAATCAGGAAGACCTGCAGTAGAACCATAGGCCACAATCATGCCTTGAGTGTATCTTGTTCCCTGATATGTGACTGTGTCAGCCAGCTGTACTTGATCATGTGAAGGATAAAGATGCTTGATTGATGCCTGAATATCTAAATGCAGGACATCCAATGGCACTGACTTTACTCTAACAACACCAAGTGCAGGCTCAATTGTTGTAGAATGCAGGTAATGGCTCATCATAAGTTGGTGCTTTGTAGCCATGGATAAAAGGACATTCTTGAAGTTGCCAGTATGCCTTACTATTCGTTTAAACTGGCTATGTTTCGCTTCAAACCTCATTGTCCAAAAAGCTATCAAAGGTCCAAAAGCCTTGATCAATCCTGGATAATGCTCCAGAAAGTGATGCTTTGGGATGAAATCTTCATCAGGAAATGCTTCCTTGAATCTGTATCTGTGTTCAGAAATCTTGTAGTCAAGGTAGGCAATGCTTTCTTCATTGTGGACTGGAGCAACGACAAGTTCAACAATGTCTTTTAAAGACATAAGCAAAAGCCAGTTTGGATCATTCAAAGGAATTCTGTGCCCAATGATAAATGGCAAGAGTCGTATGAGGGTCCAATTTTCATGAGCATTTCCTCCTAGCTTTTTTTTTGAGGAAAGGTTTGCAGGTAATGCCTGTGGACAATCAGTTTTATCAGCCCATTTATAGGGAAACTGCAAGATAGCACTGTTAAGCTCAATAAATGAGAAATATTTCTTAGAAAGGAAAACACTGAAGCACAGACCCAGTTCCAAAGGAACAATGCCTTCAAAAATGTCATGCAGTATGTCAGGTGGGTAGCCAGTGACACAATGGAAGTACTTCAGATTTTCAGTCAATGGGCAAGACTTTTTTACACCATAAAAATGTGTCCAAGCAGGATTTGCTTTAATGGTCAATACATGCGACGCATGTTCCTCTTTGGTGCGAAGAGGAAATGCACCTGACCGCACCTCCTTTATCTGAAAGTCTGATCGCTGACCAAGACAAAATCTGCAAACAAATGGTCCAGAAAAATTTTCAACAAGTCCACTGATTGAGTGTGCTCCCAGATTGTCTGCTGCTACACAAAGCACACTTCCTTTTACATTTTGTCCCAACGTCGAAATGTAGATCCCATCCTGTTCTAAGATAGCAATGTCTTTCAACAAAGGGGCAAGTACTTGATCATAGCCATATTTTTTTATGTCTACGGCTTTACATAAAAGGGCCAAGTACACAGAGTTCAGAGTGGATCGAGATGAGAGAGGGTTGTTGTTAAATGTCCAGTATACAGCTGTTATCTTGTGCTTTTTTCTTGATGTTCCAAGTGGATTACAAATCTCAAAATCATCTATATACAGTAGAAGAGAAATTCGTAGTTCTTCTGAATAGAACGAATTATCTTTATAGATAGTAGCATCACGATATGATTTGTATAAAGTTGATGGTAACTCACGTTCTTTGCTTAGAATCTTTTCTCTTATATTTTGTTTGGCCAATAACTGAGTCAAGGACTGAAGAATTGGGACATACTGAAAACAACTCTTCTCTTTTGGTTCAAGGATGCACTCAATAGGCTCAACTACTTCAAAGTTTTTTTTAAAATAATCTCGTCTCCTGAACGATGAAGACAGAGGACCACCACTATTGAGTGCTAAGCTTAGAGGATTTGATTTGCACAGTTCTTCAACAAGAGATGAAACAAATGTCTCATCTATGGTTTGATTTGTTTTTGTTAGATGTGAAACAACAATATCTCTAACTGATGATTTTGTAGCAGAACTTGAAATAAAGTAAAGATCATCTACCAGTTCATCAATGCACCGAACTGAAACGAGATGAACACTTTCTAATTTCAACAAGAGGGATGCTATATAATCAATAACCAGAAGGCTTCTATCTTCCTCTTCAGACTGTGTATTAGCCCTACTCACTTCACAAT
This sequence comes from Nothobranchius furzeri, assembly GCF_043380555.1. Classification (NCBI taxonomy): domain Eukaryota; kingdom Metazoa; phylum Chordata; class Actinopteri; order Cyprinodontiformes; family Nothobranchiidae; genus Nothobranchius; species Nothobranchius furzeri. The sequence continues at coordinate 69,531,201 of NC_091745.1, forward strand.
TTCCTTCACCGTGATCACCAACCCCACTATACGTTTCAAATACTAGCGCTTCTTCTGTGTGTGGCAATTGCCCTTGACAGATAATGCCAGGTTTGAAATCCTTTAAGGAATGTGGAGTATGTTTTCTGTGTTTGTGTGTTGCAAAAGTCCCATAAATATTTGTTTGGTGATTACACCCTGTGAAGACACACTTTACAGTCTCGTTATTCTTCAGATGATGACCTAGGTGTTCAAAAAAGTCTTTTTCACTTGGGAATCCTTGTTTTTGACATAATATGCAGGTGTAAGAAACATCTACTTGTGACTTGAGGGAATGAACTGCTTGATGGGATCTTGATAAGTGAGAACGAAGGGAACTCCAGTTTTTAAAAGAGCATGGGCATTCTACATGAATACAGGGCAAGGCACAACTGTGTCCATAGGTTCCATGATGCAGTCTATAATGCTTTAAAATATCAGTCTTTACTGGTAAAACCTTGGTGCACAATTTACAGGGCCATCCCATCTGTAATAAAAAGAAAAGCATCGCTTATCGTTGTGCAAGTTAATAAAGCTACATATACACAGAGATAGCATAGGTATTTAGGTTTTTTTTTAACTCATAAAAGTCTTTTTTGGGAACAGTAGTTTGGTTTATTTGAAGTAGTGCTTTATAAAGGTACTTTTAAGTTGTTACTTGCCCACAATAAATACATATAGTTATAGCTGCTTGATTATGCTAAAAACTGTTATCACGATTATTATGACTGAAATTGAGATCTAGATTATTTTACAATATTTTGAAAGTTGATAACACACATATACTAATACTACTCATCAGTGTTGTGCCCAAACGCTTTCATTGAACGACGGTTTGTGAATTTGTTCGTCTTTTTCATGAATGAAAGCTGAACTCGTTTGTGTTTTGCCTGACGAACGTAAAAGTGAGTGTGTTCGTTCTGGAGTGCGTGAACGGGTTTATTAACACGTTCTTTTGCCGTTCTAGCTCCAGATCTCCACGGAGTATCTCCGGAGCTAAAGACTAGCTAAAACATCCTGTTACATAGAATTTATAAAAATTAGAACCCGCAAATTCTGCCAAACATATGCAGCAGTGGTTGGTGCGGCGTCTACACTTATGTCTATGCTGTGTGGAGGATGGACGTCATGGTGCGTTCCATGTACCTCGGAAAATAATTGTACTTAACGTTGATTTTAGATGCACCCTTAAAAGTTTATCTTGTAAAATAAACATGTTTTTGTCACATCTACTACTGTATTCTGAAGTTAAAATTTCCGAGTAGGTGGTAAACTGGAACAAACCGGCGAGAAAACAGATGTGAAAACACTACAGTCACACCGGTAACATTTACAATTCGTTTATTTATCTATTTGCGTTGTTTTTTTTACCAAATAATTTGGGGCTGATTGTTGCCCTTTATGACTCAATCTCTTTAACTTTATTTTTCTTGGGCAAACAAGTCAGAAAAGTCACAGAATTTGAGAAGTTATTAAATTTAAACATAATTAAATGTTTAAAACTTGGAGGTAAATCCTTGTTTCCTATCTCAGCCTGTAGTAATGAAAGTCATTCAAACAGGCATTCAAATATATGTGTGTGTGTTTTTGGCTACAGAAGCACATAAACAAACAGATACGCGAAGTAGTGATCTTTAACAAACAAAGCAACACATTTTCAGTGTGATATGCTTGCCAGCCACTAGATGGTGCCATCAGATAAGAGAAATACTCCGGAAAGAAGCTTTAATTTAGCTCAGATAGAGTAACTTATTTTATCCAGCAAGATAATTTGGAGGTATGGTGGGAGGGGACATGAAAATAGTCAAACACATGTCTCACATTCATTGCATGGGAGTTTGCAGCCCTGATCAAACACAAATCCACATTAAATATGGCTCACTCCATCTTGAAATTATTTTGCTTGTAAAACAGATTGTCTGGTGCGTGAGTTAGCTCCACCAAGGAAAGTTTATGATTGATCAGTCGATGTAACGTGATCATGCTGTACATGCGCACATCACTCACTTTCCTAGTGTTTCCCCTATATAGGCTCAGGCATGGCGCTGCACCATGCCTAAAACTCCACTGCCACGGCCACGAAATATCCGCCCCTCCCCCACCGCTCTGACGTGAGACACAAGGAGGCGAACGGCCTGCGTTTTGTTTATTTCAAATCCAAATTGTAATAGAGATTAGATTTCACTTAATCAAGCAGCCTTACATTTAATGCATTTATTGGAGCGTATATAAATATGAGAAAACAGCTTTTAGCCAAGGAAGCGCTTTTTTTTTTTTACCGTGTCCTGTCTGGCTGTGAAGCAAGCAGAATTGATGTCTGAATGCTGGTGACAAGCCTTACAGATTTATTCTCAGGTGGAGCATCAAAGCGTTTGCTTTTAATGTCACGCCTGATACTTAAAACTTTACAAATGTCATACACCTTCACTTCAAAATAACCCTAGCTGTTACTGAAAGAAAGAACAGAATGTTAACTGACTTATATATTTAGTGAAACTAAAATATTTGACCTTAACTTACCTAATGTGATCTTCAAAGAAGACAACTTTTTGTGGAATTGCCTCAATTACGCAGATCTGATGTTCTTCTAAAGAAAAAATAAAGAAAAAATGTATTAATTGTTGAATGATATTGACTCATTCGCTGCCAGCCATTACCTGATCGGTAAAGCCCTTCACTGCCAGCCTTTCTCACTGTTTTTACTGTTTTTTTATGAGTCACAGAACGTTGCGCTCTAGGATGATGTCGACGCCAAAACAACCAAAACAAAAAGGAGACTCACCTCTTACATCGGAAGAATCCGCGTGTTTCGAGTGTTATCCGTTCTTTCATAATCCATTGCCGAACTGTGATCTGCAGACGCTTTTCCGGTTCGCGCCTCAGTTTTTTTCCAGGAACGGCCCAAAACAATCTCCTAACACATGGACGTTCTGCTTCCTGATCATGTGAAGTGTGACGTAGAGCTCAGATGTTTGTTCTCTCAGCGTGTGGGCTCGTTCCGATGCCCAAACAGTAAAAACATGTCATTGGCAGTTAATGGTTGGATCTAAAATAACGACTTTATTCGTCAATGGCAGTGAATGAGTTAAGGAGAAAGTTTGCCATCTGCTGCCAACTGCTGAAAAAGAGAAAAGCATGTGCTTTCCCACAAAATAACATTAAATGTTAATTTTTAGTAGTTGTCACTCTCCATAAACCTGCTTAAAAGAGCAAAAAATAATTAAACACCATGGAAATCATTTTAAGGCAGATAGAATCTTTAAAGATTGTATGAAAAGTTGCCTAAATGTATTATAAATCACTCCGTGGCTCAACTACAGTGCACTATACTTAATTCTGATGGCATCAACAAGAAAGTCATCCTAATTTAAAATTTGTGAGGTAATTCACCAAGTTTAACAAGTGTTAACGTGTTTAAATTCACATTTCACTGTTTTAATTGCCTCAGTTAAAATAATTCAGTGTAATTCAGTCATTTTAGGGGTTTATTGCTTCAGTTTGGCCAATATGTAGCATTAAAACTTTTTTTCACATGCCCACGATAAGCATGTTGTCTCTGTAACTCATGGTCAAGCACGCCTGTCGCTCAGAACTGAGTCACTTATATCTTTAAGTACATCACCTTCAGAGTTTGTTAAAAAAAAAAAGAAAAAAAAGAGTATTATGGTTTAAATGTTATATATTGGCCAAACTGATGGCATAAACCCCTTAATATGATTTAATTACACTGAATTATTTTAATATAGGCAAGCAAAACAGTGACACGTGAATAAAAAACAACACTTGTTGTGAATTACCTCGTGAATTTTAAATGAAGATGTCTATTAACATTTTCTTGTTTATAATTCATCAGAATCAGGTGTTGTGCACTGTAGTTGTGCCATAAATTGATTGATATTTTAATTTTGCTATTTATTTTCATTCCATCTTTACTTAAGGATTTTATCTGCCATTAAATGGCCCACGCGGTGTTTAAACACTTTTTTGCAGTCAGAAGCAATCTTATGGGAGTGATAACTAAAAACAGACATTTATTGTAGTTAAAACAAAAAAGAAAAGTCAGACGAGTCGACCTACAAAGAGCAAACGTGACGGTGGCGTAATCCATCGAGTGTGGCAGACGCAGACGTTACAGAGGCGGCGTACCGAGTTTCAAACAAGAGTTTCTCCATATTTTCGACACCACACCAGCAGATCAATCGCCTCTCGTCTCTCCATTTTTTTTCTCCGTTTCTCACTCACACACGAGCGGGTGTGAAGGACAGAAAATTAACGGCATAGACGAGAAACAGGAAGAGCAGCATATAATTTGAAAATACAGCCCCAGCAATAAATAAAATGGAGATAAGCGGGACCAAAACGTAAAAAATCCCCCCGTGGTTTTCACAAGCTGATGGCCGATGCGCCATTTGTCGGTTCAAATTTCGGCTAGTTATGATAACTAGCAGTTCAAAATACACTTGCAAGCAGCTCTGTGAGGCAGGCAAGCACAATTAAAGCTATATATCTGCTCTGTAAGAATTCATAAACATTAAGAAGTGCCCACAAAACAGTACATTAATTAACTATATAAGAGTGACAGCCTACCGAAAATGATGGTTTCTGAAATAAACACAAAAGTGATGTTTGATAGTAACAAAGCGGACCACATGGTGAACTAACAGGCCGACAATTAGTACACATTGCTAGCTAAGAGCAGCCTGAGCAGTTAAAAACAATCATATAAATCGTTTAGATGTGACATTTTGACTACACATTAACTTAAAATAGTCAAAATAGTTACTTACAAGTTTTTGAAAAGCTTTATCCACAAGTTCGGCTGCGCATGCACGCTCTTCCAAAATGGACCGTCCCGCTTAACAGTCAGTGCCTTGTGCCTTCTTCTTCCGTTGCAGGATAAATGGGCGGGTTCTGGCATTTATCTTCCATCTAAGCCAATAACTGAGTTTTACATACTCATATTTACGCTGAAGTCCAACCTAATCAAAATTGTTCCCAAAAATATTGAGTTGGGAAAATTGTAGAAGTTTTTGAGTATGGAAAACGTTTAAAATGCTAAAAAAAAATTAAATTAAATTTTCCGAGAAAAATAACTTAAATTTTTTTTTTGCATGTACTACACCCAGAAAAAGTATTTACAGTGCAGGCATTCTGAACCACCTGTAGACGGTTCAGGGAGGTTCTGCTCAGACACGTGAAAAGAGAGTTATAGTATTCTAAGCGTGAGGAGATGAAGGTGTGGATAACTGTCTCAAGTTCAGAGCGGGACAGAATGAGACTCAGCTTAGCAATGTTCCTGAGATGGAAGAAGAAAGAGCGAACAAGAGAACTGACATGAGAATCCAGGGTGAGAGCTGGGTCAAAGGTCACGCCAAGATTCCTGACAGAAGGTTTGGTGTGAGAAGCAAGCTGACCAAGAGAGTCTCTGACTTTGTCTGGGGCACAGATGAGGATCTCAGTCTTATCTTCATTCAGCTGTAGAAAGCTCCCAGCCATCCAGGTTTTGATAGAGTCTAAGCAGGTGTGTAACAGCTGCAGCTTAGACATCTCATGGTGCTCAAAGGAGATGTACAGTTGGATGTCATCTGCATAAAGCAGTTGCTGCCAATGCTAGCTTGCTTCCTTTTTGTTTTCGTTAATGCATGTTTTCCTGTCGTTCTAGGAACTCATGCATGGAAATGCTATTTTCATAAATCCCAGGCATTATTTGGATAATATTCTGCTAAAAATTCCGTGCTTGTGTTGCCTGCAGCAGACCTCTTCACCTCAGCTCACCAGGATGTGTAAACACAGATTATTGAGAAAATCCCACATGTATATAAAATTAGTTATTATTGTCCAATCCCATTATTCCTTCTCGATTTTCCGCATCAAAAAAATGAAAAGGTCCTTTAGTGTCAGTGTGTAGTTAGTATGACCCAGAATTAGATACCATCATTACCTGTAATAATATGTTTCTTATTTCACCAAATACATGTGATGGATCTAAACTTCCCACTAATCAACTTTCCATTATTCACTTTTCTAATCACATTAGCAAAAGATTACACAAAAATATGTGTATTTACAGGCATAAACATTGATATAACTAATTACAGGGACTGTGTAGGCAGTAGCTCTGTAAAAAAAAAAAAGGATGGCAGTCTTAATAGAGGAGCTGTGTTGGAGCAGTTCATTAACTTGCATGTTACACCATGGAGCTGGTATAAGAGTTGAGTGACTGCTTTTTGTCTTCCTGAAATGCTTATCTCCGATACAAGCTCAGTCTACCTAAGGACCTGTGAACACAGTGTTGCATGACAGAGCTGCAGAGCTCGCCTCATTTATGCGTTAGGATTGGATCAATAACACAGAGGCCAGAAATGGGCCTCAAATTTATGAGTGACCTTCTGGCCATCTCTGTACACATTACCTCACATGGTAAATGTTACTGTTTTCGCCTTTTAGGCTTCTCCTTAGAAAAAATAAGTGGTTTGCACATGACAAGTAGCCTCTAAGCTTTACTAAAACTTAAAAATAATGACCATGTGTTCTGCTTTGTTTGAGAACATTCATTTCAGTAAAAAAAAAAAAAACGAGGTATGTATTGGCAAGAATCTGGCAATACACTATAAATCACAGTACAGTAGAGATGATATATTGTGATAAAAATGACAGGATATTTGCAATTTTTAGGACCAACTTTTTTTTTTTTTTTAATGACTGAAAGAACGAGATCGCGGATACAAGCGGCCGAAATGAGTTTCCTCCGTAGGGTGGCCGGGCTCAGCCTTAGAGATAGGGTGAGGAGCTCGGACATTCGGGAGGGACTCGGAGTAGAACCGCTGCTCCTCCGGATCGAAAGGAGCCAGTTGAGGTGGTTTGGGCATCTGGTTAGGATGCCTCCTGGACGCCTCCCCGGGGAGGTGTTTCGGGCATGTCCTGCCGGCAGAAGACCCCCGGGTCGACCCAGGACACGTTGGAGAGGTTACATCTCCAATCTGGTCCGGGAACGCCTTGGGCTCCTGCCGGAGGAGCTGGTGGACAAGGCCGGGGAGAGGACGGCCTGGAGCTCCCTAGTTGGGATGCTGCCCCCGCGACCCGGACCCGGATAAGCGGAGGAAGACGAGACGAGGACCAACTTTAATTGGAAAACTCAGATCAGACACTTTGAAGACACATCCTGTGTTAATGTGAGAATCTGTTCTCAGATAGCCTTGCAAGCCAGACTAAATAAAGATATTATTTAGTCTGGCAACACTCCATTGACGGCTCTCTGTCGTAGGGCGGGTTTTATCGTTGTCTTTCAAACGATCTCCACATGCTACTGGACAATGAACAAGGTGACGTGCTCACTGCAACAGATGTCGGTAAACGAGGCGGTCCGCTGTTGAAGAAAGCGAAAATACATCATTTTTTCTAAAACAAATAACTGAAAGACATCAATCTGCTCCTGATTCGAATAAAGCCCAAGTCCAAATAGTCCAAAATTGAAACAAGCTTTCGCCATCTTGTTCCACTCTGTTGCATCATTCCCACCCACTATACTAATAGAGGGCACTGATTGGCCCACAAAGTGGATAAAACGCTGTGATTGGCTCACAAAGCAGATAGAGCGCTATGATTGGTCCACCATTATGGACCTATCACAGCTTTCTGTGTTTGAAACCCCTCTGGAGAGCTGTGATTGGCCAGCCAGAATTCTGCTAGGGGCTGCAGAGGTTCCAATGGAGCGTTTCTAGACCAAACTTTGCAAAGCAAGAATTTGGTCTAGTTCACTAGGTTAGTTGTCATAATGAAGGCTGTAAACACTGCTGCCACCTAGCAGTTGGAGTTTGAATTGCACCACACTGAAAATAAACAGTAAATAGTTGTGTTTCCACTATAGAATTACGGGAAAATTCTGGAAAGAATGAAGTGACCAGGAAACCATGGATTATGATCATAGAGATCATGGCTCTATCCACCCAGCCGTTGTGTCTCCATACAAAAATCAGCCCACATGTAGTTCTACAAGTGACCTCCTAGCCCTTAGATTTGAATTTAGCTGTTGAACCAATGCCGCACGTTGTCAGAGAGCAAAGAGCACCAATAATCTACATTTAAAAGTGAAAATTGAACAGTTGAAGCCCTCTGACCTTATTTTCTGACGCTCAGTAAATAATCTGTTTCTGCATTCCGCTGTTGGCGTGCCAGACATCACCGTGCTGCTAAAATAAAAATTCCAAAGAGAGTCTTGATCCGCTCAAAGCTTAAGCTTCCATTGTTTTTAATTGAAGATGATATTTCTGGGATTTAGTGGGAGTGGGTGAAGGCAAGGAGATGCTTTGCTGTGTGTGAATGTGGAGAAGGAGGAAGCGGAGGGTTTATTCTCCGAGTTTTGAAGGCTTTTTTCTCTGAGTTTCATTAAAAGGAGACAATAGGGCTGTCACAACAGTTCTGGCAAGGTGACTGATGTCTCTCCACTATCTCAAAGGCTGAGATACAGATTATACAACTTTCCTCAACCTACTTTTATAGCACAAATGCTTCTTGAATTTTAAATAGTTGGTGCATCAATGTGATAATAAATCAAAGGACAGTTTCTCGGCGAGGGTTATTGTGCTTATCTGTGCATGTGGCGTCTGCAGGCACAGCAGTTAAATGACAATTTTGAGATGCGCTGGTTTCCAGTCATGCCAATGAATGGCTGAACTGCAGTTTTCTGCTGAATGGCTTGCTTTCTTCTTGATATGACCTGTAAGACATTGAAATGTCTTAATATAATCAAAAATGCAGCAATAGGTTATCTAAATTACTTTATTATGTGCATCTTTACCAGATTTGTTTACAGTATGCAACAAGTTTTGACTTACTCTTATGAACGTTAACACAATAAAAGCAATGCGTTGTGTTATTTCATATGAAAATGCTGTTTTCCTCGGAAAAGCATGCAAGTCACCTATTCACCAATATTATTTGGGATTCATATTCTGTTTTTACACTTCAGAAGCCACGAAGTTCAAATGAAAGCAGCGCTGAAGCTAATATACCCCTGACATCTTTGAGTTCAAAGGCTTGCTTCTCTGTTTGAAGAATCATCTGAGACAGGAAGGTGTTTCAAAGCTGGCAGCTCAGAATGAGTGGATGGGTTTATTCAAAACCAGGTATAAGAGTCTGAAGCTCTTTAAATATGAGGGGCCGTTAATGACTGTGTTTATGAACATGTATTTAATTTGCCGCCATGTCTCAGTTTTCATTTGCTGGGCTTAATTCTCTAATGTGAGCGTGAACTACTTGTTTTTTGGTGACTTGTACCATTTTGTTTGTTTTAATGTAGGTTTTGTGTTGGATTTAGTGAACAAGTAAAAATTACTTGTATAAAGGGGTAGGGATATATAAGTTTCCACTTCAGCCTACTCCTTTTCAAACACAGAAGGGATGATATGTATTTTTTCTGTTTGTGGTACTTTAAAAAAAATTATGTATGTTTTCTTTGTTTGAAATAAACTAAACTAATAAAAAAATATTCTTGTCTAATGGTAGTTGAGTAACAAAAAGTAAAATGTATGCGACTAAAGTTACAAATAGATGTGAGAAGTTTTATGAACCTTTCTCCCAGATACAAAGAATGGTTGCTACAATATCTAGCTTCCATCACAACACCTCACATCCACCACATCACATCTCATTATTCATATCTTGTCATGTATAAATTATTAGTGTAGGAAAAATAATTAAATTCATTTCATGCACTAAATACCTGACTCTGTCTGAATTAATACAAAGTGCGTTTATGGTCCCTAAAGAAGCAAAGAACCCTAGAATCTTCTGATTAAACATTCAAAGATCAATCCAACTGATATTTCATATTTATATGGAATCATCACATCTTATTGGTCATAATTAATTTGTATTAATTGCTGCATATTATGGCGAGCCAGCCAGACACCTCAAGGCACCTTTTGTATTTACTGTGTTTAAAATGGTAAATGGCCTGTATTTGATATAGCGCCTTCTAGAGTCGTGGAACCCCCCAAGGCGCTTTACAACACATCAGTCATTCACCCATTCACACACACATTCACACACTGGTGGGGATGAGCTACCATGTAGCCACAGCTGCCCTGGGGCGCACTGACAGAGGCGAGACTGCCGAGCATTGGCGCCACCGGTCCCTCCGACCACCACCAGCAGGCAATGTGGGTTAAGTGTCTTGCCCAAGGACACAACGGCAGCGACAGACGGAGTGGGGCTCGAACCTGCAACCTTCCGATTTCGGGGCGAGCACTTAACTCCTGTGCCACCATCGCCCATTATTAGTTTAACTTATGCAGTTCCTGAAAATATTGTAATAAAAATGCAATTCACAAATTGAAGATAAATGTTGCTCCGGGTAAAGTTAAAAAAAAATAATAATAAAAATAATAAAAAGTCGGGCCTTTGATCCAGCTCTGGAAAGAGAGGAGACATTAAGTCATTCATGAACTCACACAGGGACTCATCTAAAGTCTGTTTAATTTCAATTAGCTGTTTAACACGATACAATGTGACTCAACATGTTTTTGATTCAACACATTGAGATTCAATGGCAGTGGAATGAGAGAATAAATTAGCCTGGCAAGCCAGACTATATATTCACATATATAGCAAGAATATGGTCTAGTTCACTAGGCTAATAATAAATAATGATTTTTCCAATTAGGTAGACAGTTTTATACCATGTAATTTGAAAGTGACCACCAACAAGAGCAGGCAGGTTCTAAAATCACAAAATATTAACAAATATACAGAAATGTGCCATGGGAGAAGAACAAACAAATATTAGAAAATACATAAGTAAAAATGTGTCTACTTTAGTCATGACTCAGCAATGATCTGAATGATTCTTTTTCCAAATAAAAACAACTTGTTAAACATTGTCCCAAATTCACTTCAAACCATTTCTGTCCTAAAGCATCTTAATAGAGTATTGGGGTCAGTATCTTCTTCAAAATGCTACCATATCTAGTCCGTCTACTGCCCTCTGTTGGAGGATCTACAAGTGGTGAGGGCCAATTTTATATCTTAATTAATGGTATAGTATTATATAATTACATAGTAACAGATATTTTACAGTTGTTATTTCAGTTTTAAAACAGAAGTTTTTTTTTATTGTATTTACTATTTCAAGGTTAAAACTCTAAAAGGCAATGGTGCAGTTGTGCTAATGAACAACAGGTGTCACTATTCAGAAAAAACAATTAAATTAATTAGTAGGAACATCACAAGAAGAACAATTATTTGTAATTTGTTATTTGATGTTAATAAAACATTTGAACAACATGTTAGGGAGCAGAAAAGACGCATTAAGCCAACAGATTTAGATCTAATTAGTGCTGCATCTGTATATGGCTGCGGTACTGATCCATTTGCATTGTGCATCTGCACATCTGTAAAATTCAACTACATTTTCCTTCCTTGCAGTGCTTATAAATGTAAAAGAGAAAAAAATAAAGCCTATGGGGGCCTTGCTCTTTTATTCACTATTGTGGCAAATCCAGTCAAGCTGCAATCCAAAGTTACTGGAAAAACAGGTGCCACGACGTATTAATTTTTGACACTATAACTAATAATTTTCTCAGTGAAATGCAGAGAATAAATTTAGCCCCGTTAAACTTGAAGAGAGAAGTGCTTCTTGAATCTCATGGCGTGCAACAGAAAATATTTCTGAATGGTTTTATAGATCGCAGCAGGGGGGGCAGCAGGATGTGGTCAGGCTGGTTACTGTCTGAGTACTCTTAACCGTGTCACAGGTTCCCTACAGACAGGCTGCTGCGGATTGATCCGTTAATGTGTCACACACACCTCTGCATCTTCACATTTAAGGAGTTTTAGTTTGTCAGATACCTGAAATGACTGAGCGGAAATCAAATGTTTGCTGATCGACTGTTGTTAAGATCTTTGTGTCACTGTAAGACATAAAGTTTAGTCTAACTCTATCCAGAAGGCATTTATTGGTGTAATCAGACGATCTGAAGAGAAAATGTTAGCAACAAACTATGATTTCTTTCGATCAAAGTACAAAGTTAAATAAATTATAGCTGTCAGTAGGTACAATATAAAAATAGGCCTTTAAGTCTCACTTAAGACCTGAACTTCTTTTGTAACAATTAATCTCTCCATGTCTGACAAGTACCTTGATAAATCTATCAAAGGTGTTCCCTTTTTCACTTCCAGTTGAATTTACGCCACACTTCCTCCACATCCCTCTAATAAAAGTCCTCTTTCTCCTGTAGTTTTGGGGATATTTAAATTGTAATTTTGCAGGGAAAGGAAGTCCGTAAATTGTGTTGTGAAATGCAGACTAAGCTCACCATTATGATCCCGCAAGACTCAGCATGGTTTACAAACAGGAAATGCATCTGCAGGCGGCCGACTCAAATTCTTCAAGACAAATTGCATCCCATCTCCCTGCATGTTCTTCTTTCCCAACTTCCCACCCAAGCTTCTGTTATCTTCTTTTGTCCACATTATAGGAACACTGTTGGAGCTCTGGAATTGTTTGTATTTACTGTCACTAACTTCTAATGAGGCGGAAAAGGGTAGAATGCCTTCTCCAGGTCAGGTCAGGGGCGAGGTCCTGCTTCAAGTGAAGGAGTGTAAGTATCTTTGGGTCTTGTTCATGGATCGGGAGATCGATAGACAGATTGGTGCTGCATCTACAGTACTGCGGGCGTTGTACCGGACTGTCGTGGTGAAGACAGAGCTGAGTCGGAAGGCGGAGCTCTCGATTTACTGGTCGATCTACGCTCCTACCCTCCTCTATGGTTACGAGCTTTGGGTAAAGAACAAGATTGCGTATATAAGTGGCCAAAATGAGTTTTCGCTGCAGGGTGTCTTGGCTCTCCCTTAGAGATAGGGTGAAATTCCCTGTCTTCAACTGCAAAGAAATAAAAATATAAGCAGATCAGAGTCTACAAACTTCCTCTGTTGCATCAGCAACACCTGACGTTTCCGAGGAAGACGGTGTGTGCGACATAATTTGGGATCTAAACAATTCGTATTTTAGGTTTTTAGAGTAGATTGTTCATACTTCCTGCACCAAAATATAAGTAAAATAGCAGGGCAAGTCATCCTATGTATGTAAACATAGCCGTGCCACAAACTATGGCAGGAGTATTCAATCCCGGTCCTGGAGGGCCGGTAAGTTTTAATGGTTTCTCCGATTCAACAGACTTGACTCAGTGGTTAAATCACCTGCGCAGCAGCTCATCAGGCTCTGCAGAAGCCTGTTAATTACCTGCTGATTGAAATCAGGTGTGTTGAAACAGTAACAACTAAAACGTGCTGGAAAGCGGCCCTCCAGGCCGAAATAGCATACCCCTGATCTATAGACAAAACTCAGTCATAACGGCAGAATCGACGGCTGTCTTTGCACGCAACTGGACAACGCTAGGACCAATCAGAGCAACAAACGTGACACATTCAGTCAATCTGGCAGTCTGCCATACATTGCCTTTTTAAATAAGACTTAAGTACCTCTAACAGCTGATGTCTCAAAAACAGCCCAAGTCTAGATCGTCCAAAGTTGATGTCAAAGTTGTTTCAGTTGAGCCGCCACCATTGCTGTTTTGCTCAGTCACAGCTTAGCCGGAATTGGTTTTACAAAAGCTCTGCTGTAGTGGTTCTAAATCCATCCAGCATCTCTCTGGGTGCATAAAGCGCTGTGATTCTCCCAGCCTAAACCTAGCCGAGCCAATGGTAGACCTGCAGAGACTACAATAGAGCGTGGCTAGATCAACCTGCAGAGCAAAATCTTTAGCTGCAGTTGGTCTAGATTTCTATTCTATAGTTACTAGTTATCACTTTCTCTTTGCATCTACTATGCATCTAAAGGTCTAGATTTCTATTCTATAGATACTAGTTATCACTTTCTCTTTGCATCTACTATGCATCTAAAGGTCTAGATTTCTATTCTATAGTTACTAGTTATCACTTTCTCTTTGCATCTACTATGCATCTAAAGGTCTAGATTTCTATTCTATAGATACTAGTTATCACTTTCTCTTTGCATCTACTATGCATCTAAAGGTCTAGATTTCTATTCTATAGATACTAGTTATCACTTTCTCTTTGCATCTACTATGCATCTAAAGGTAAAAACTACCTCTTTATTTTTTATTCAGCTAATTAAATTTCCTATCTTTCTTCTCGCTCTAAAAACCTTCTTAGTGGCCTAATGGTATGTGTCTGCCCTGAGACTGGGAAATCGTGGGTTCAAATCCAAGGTTGGGTCATACCGAAGACTTTGAAACATCTTTTTTCCTGTCTCAAAATTAGACTCTGAGAATATCAAAGGTACTGAAGAAAGGTGTGGTTCAGGTACCGGTATAGAAAACCAGATGTCATTAAAGTCCAGGCGTCACAATAAATCTAAAGGCACCCAGCCCTAGAAGTGGAGGACAGTCAGCTGAGGGCGTTAGAAAAATGTGAGGAGTGAAACACTTCTGTGAAAGTTCCTGTTTCTCCGCTAAGTCTCGAATCCACTCGGCTCTCCTCTCTTTCCATTTCATCAACTTTTCTGGCAAGGTCTATCGATCGGTCCAGCTTACAGATCCGCAGAAACTGTGAGAGGAAGGGAAACTACTCGACGGGGCCTTGAGAGTTCCTGTGCAGACAAACATTACTTTGGAAAGTGAAGTACTGGAAGTGTGAGGGAAAAGCAGCTGGGGTAAATCAAGTTTTAATTCAGGGTTTTGGACGAGCTGTCGGTCTAAACAGTGATGGTTGCAGAAGTTCTTAGTCCAAAGCTTGGGAATTACATAGCTGTTTGTTTTCGTTGAAACATTTTTTTCATTTGAGGGTAATTTAAAGATTTTTAGCTGCTTCAGTTAGTACTTTTGTTATTATTGTAGTTTAGTAACCTGCAGCCAACCTGACTCAATATTAATTTAAAAGCAATTGTTTTGTTCTCCAAAAAAACACACCAAAAGACTTTTCTTCAGCTTAAATAAAGTGTCAGAGTTTTCTGTTTGCATCCTACAGCTCAGCTCCACATGTAGCATTTTATTATGTTTTCAAGCCTTTTTAAAATGCAAACAGATGTGTTCTGCATCTGGAAGTGACATTGTGATGAGCACAATGAGAGTGAAGCTAAACAATCAAGCTGTGAGGTTCTCACAGAAAAACACGGAATCGTGTTTTCTTTTGACAGGAATCCCAAATTCATGTGAAACATCTGTTAAATGTGCATCTCTAAGTCAGCATTCACTTTCACACCTTGGATTGTTTTAAAACAAAAAGAAAAATCGCCTATTGTTGAGTTTGCATATTGTTTCTACAAAAGAATATGTGCAGGAGTACAGACTAGATCCTTTCCTGGCATTTGTAGACCAAGTTCCCTAAGAAAGCAGTTTTTACTTGTTATTTTTTAAATATGATCGGCCACATAGAGTTTTGCATGCAGGCTAAGTGTGAAAATAGACTTCTACCCCTATTTCCTGCATTAGCAGCCAACAGGAAATAGATGATTGGGTCAGAAAAATCCAAACAGATCTACATCACTGTGAATTAACGTTCATGGATTCACCCATGTAGTCTCACAACGGGGAAGGCTGTTGTTGAATTAGCATCCAGGAAACAGCATAAAATGCCTCAGCAAGTAGAAGCTAATCATTAGCATTAGCAAGTTCACCACACAGCAAAACTCCTTCAGGCTTGAGTTATTTGTGGACATAAAACACAAACGTTGCAAAGCAAAAGGAGTCGGTGGTAGAGTCATGTTGCTGTTAGCCAATCAGAGGTGAGGTGTCCAAATATCAGGAAGTAACAATGAGAAAGATTGCTGCTTTGTGCTCCGGCTGACTTCTACTTCATGAAACAGGAGCGCAAGAGCTTTTTTCCCCACAGAGATTGACTCACAAGAGGAAAACGATGATTGAACTTGGTCTTTAAAGGAAAAGAAAACATAAAAAAAGTCTAGGGTTAAAAATCTTATCACTTTTTCCCAATATCCCAACTCTGTTACAACTGTTTTCCACTACTCATCATCTCTGCTGGAGCTGTTCAGGTGCAGGTTTGCCTTCCTAACAGTTGAAACTCTGCTTCCAGGCTCTTTAATAAGCTCCTTGTGGCGATCCGGTCTTCTAGCATGAATCTTTGATGATACTTTGGAACTTTTTCCTCACCAGTGGGAGACACTCAGGAGCAGTGGGAACTCCTGCCAGAGGAAGAGAGATGGAGATGAATTCATGCACTACTGTGTAAAGGAATCATTACAATTATTTACATTTAATTAAACAAAACAATGTAAATACATTTGTATCGCTCACATTTTTCTACAAAAGCTGAAAAAATAGCTATTAACAACTTATTTATGAGAGTTCTGCTTAAATGATGCATCTTGGCAGATGCATGAAACCATTTGAGTGTACTTTATGGCTCGGTGACTCACTTATTGTTAATTATAAACGCTGTATGAGCATGTTTGAATTTAAATGTTGTTTTGGTTTCTAGTTGCTTAGACTTTTCTGAACTGTGACACGTGTAGCGTCATGAATGTCCTGTTTTTGACCTAAAGGTCATGATCTGCTGCGTCTGCTCGAGCAGAGACATAAAGTCTCTGATACAGGCCTAGATGTAAACTACCCATCCTTTACACACGAAACGGACAAAAGAGATATTTTCTGCTCTGATTACAGTATTGTTCAGCTTGATCTTGATCCCAGACATTTATTAATTCTACACACGAGTGATCTGTAGCTTTGTTATCCAAGGCAGAGTTTTTTATTTTTTTTTAAGCGAAGCTTGTTTGTAATTGACCTCAGTGTTGTGCTGACTCAGAATGACCTCACTGCCCATCGGAGACTTGAAGGAATCTGTCAACGCTCACCATGAAGGCTGTTTTAATAGGGTGGGCTGGAGGATTGTGGGGGTGCGGGATATGCGAGCTGGGGTGGAAAGTTCTGGAGAAACAATGAGGAGAAAAGCTGATTGTACACTTTCACAGCCAAAGGTTTGCAGGTGATGACACAGCACATTGTTCGCAATGGCGACCTTTTATCTGTTAACCACCTAAATCCTTCTCATGTTTAAAAGATGGCTGTGTAGAAACCAATAGGATGGTGTTATAAAAGATCTGGCTTCTGCAGCTATCAAAAGCACTTTGATGCACGCCTTATGTATATTTATGAGATGTCCCTCTTTTGCGTTCCTTCTGAAATAACAGGTACGATTTCATCTGAATCAGCCAGCAGTTTATAAACGATTTACATTATTCAGCTTTTACCTGGAACTGGGAATTGTTTGGTCTAATTAAGGTAATTATGGAGTGAGATGATGAACTTTGTTTTTCTGGGCGGAGTTCCTCTGGGAAGGTGTTTGGGTACCAATCTAGTTGTGCTGAGAAACAACAGGAATCCAGGGGCTATGGTAGCACTAATCTTTTCTTCTAATTTTTTCTGAATGTCCAAAACAGTAACAAATATTTCTTTATAAAAATTTGTAGGTAGAAGTAGCTTCGTTGCTGCACCAGGCTATCTTCTAAAAGTCACACCCTCATTTTCCTGAGCAGGCTGTGCTCTGGCGCTGACCTGATATCACAGTTTGCTCCTCTTTAGGAGATGGTCCACGTTATTTTTGGGATTAGGTTTATTTTCATGATAAAAATGGAGTTTGTAATTCCTTATAGTTTATCTGATTGATCTTAAAGAGACAATGTGTAATTTTTACTGTTAATCTCTGGAAATATCCATCGAAATGTTGTTGAAAAATAATTCAGTGATGCCCAGTTGTTGAAAAAATGTTGGCGGCTTTGTAACATTTAACCATAAAAATGGGGTCTAAAATACATGGGAGGGGGTCTAAGTCTCTGAGCGACACCAAATTAGACGTCATGTTTCTTTCTACAGGAGCCCTGTGAGGACAAAATGCATTTACTCATTTGTAACAAACCATTACAAAACAGGGATTTTTTACCCTAATGGCCATCCGTTGTAGCCTGGCCTGCCAGACCGCTCATCTGTTTAATTCTGAACAGAGAGTCTTGTAACTCTCCTATTCAAATAACCCCACCCCGTGAGAATTCTAACCGAGCCAATCAGTGCTGAGCAGCGTACATCACACACCATAACGCTCGAACATGGCGACTGAAGTGGAGTCAGTCAGTCGGGATTTTCGTCTTTTTTCTGACTGGTTATTTTTGAGCTGCTTAGTCCCGCCCCTCATGCGCCTCTTTGCCTGTGAGTTACCAGACTCTTTCTCTGTGTAGAATTAAACAGAGGACGAGTCTGGCAGGCCAGGCTACATCCGTTGTTAGGCCACAGGACTTGCTTGCTTTCAGGTATGTACTGCCCTTTATTGCCAGGGCAAATACACATCGTCACTTTAATAACATTCAGGAGTTTATGCAAACTACCATCACACAGAGTGAAGCAGCAAATGTTGTGACAGTTGATACGTGTCATTCTTTTATCGTGGACCATTCCATTGGGACTTAAAGTTCTCAGTCATTAATCTTTTTAATAACTCTGTGGGATCTTTACTATGAACAAATGCCTTGTTAGATGTAGGAAAACGCTCTGGCGCATCTGTTTCAAGGCATAGAGGTCTTTTGGGGATGGGGGCAAGAATTTGGGTCTTACATGGGTCATGAGATGAAAACATCTAGCCTCTGATTGGCTAACAGCAATGCAAGTTGGCTTTTATTTGCTATTTATTTGGGGGGGGGGGGGGGGGGGGGGGGTTAAAAATTACAATGATGTCTCCTTGAAATTACACAAGCCTGAACATGTTTTGCCAATTGTGGAGTTGCTAACGGTTAGCTTATAATAGCCGAGACGTGCTCTATTCTCTCCAGGCCGCAAAATCAACAGCATTGTGTGATCACAAGCAAAGGTGGGCGGGACCATGAGTACAACATTTCCCTGTTACGTAGAAGGGACTGGCTTTTCTGACTGTTGTTTTACCATCTATTATCTTTCTGCGGCTAATGCATGTGATGGTGGTTGAAGAAAATGTTCATGTTCAGCATGCACGTGTAACTCAGAGTGACCATTCGACTTCAATGACAAGTAGGGATGCACGATGCATCGTTATCGGTATAGGTCATTTTTTAACATATCGGTATCGGTCCGATAAGTAAAACTGGGCCAATATTAACAATTGATGTTTTTCCATCTTTTTTCGTTTGTGTATCTGTTTCAGAGGGTGAGGGCGTGATGATGTGTAATTGTTTAGTCCTGTGACGGTGATGGTAATCATCTCAGAAGCATAATATGGTATGAAATACCATATTGCAAATTTCACTTTGTAGAAATAAAGCAAAGTATTCAAAAATTCAGCTTTCATAATTTTCTGTTTATTCAAAATCTGCTGTGATGTAAATATTGGATATTGGTATCGACCCAAGAAATTCATATGGGTGCATCCCTAATGACAAGTATTATATGATTTCTCAGTCGACCCAAATGGCATTTTCGTCTCAACACTGAGATCTGGAAGCTTAAATTCAAGCTGCTGACATATATTATTGTTGGTTATCAAACTGTTGAAATCGTTTTTAAAAAGCGTCATTTTCAGAGGGAAACTTCTGGCACCACCTTATAGTTTAGACTTTAACCCTCCCAGGCTCAACAAAAGTTTTGACAAAAGGACGAACAACTACCGGTAAGTCCTTCAGGGGTACTTTTAAGTAAAAAAATGCTCATGAAATATGTATGTGGAGTAACCAAGTAGGCAGGTTTTAACGTTGCAAATCTGCAATGCCTGCCTCCAGAGGGTTGACAACATTAGGTTGGAATTAGCTTGTAAACAGTTTCTACACTTTCACGTCCTTGGTTCATAGGTCTCCGCCATGTGACAATTGGTCCTTTTATTTTGCATCATTCTTTGAATTTGTTAAACATGAACATTGCTGGCCTTTTTCTGTGGCAGATAAAACAGGCTCTAAAAGCCCCGCTCGTGTTTCCAGGTACGGCATGTCCAAATGTATCAAAGTGGTTTGAACGCACAAAAGGTGAGCTGTCACACTTAGACCTTCAGCCTACTAGCAACCGTCCATGGAAAAACATTAATTTTTTTGGTAATGTTACACACAGGACTCATGCAATGTACTTATCACCCCCTCACTGTCAATGGCTGAGTGAGACAGGGCAGCTTTTGAGAGTTTGGTCTTTAAAAAAAGTGGATATTAGTTCTAAAACATATTTTTTGCGGAATGTAATAAAGGCAGGAAACCTCGTTCACATTTCTAAACAACTATTGATCTCTTTAAGAACAGTGATGCATAAACTTGCAAATTTACAGAATCTTTAGGAAGTTATTTACATGTATTTTTTGCGAGTACTGCTTGCTACCTAAAATGATAATTTACAAAAGAATACACAAAATTCTTAAAATTGAAATAAGAAGTGTCATATTGTTGATAGTTACATTTAATCTTTTATCAGTATTTGCATTGACCTTGGTCCAGTGCTAAACCAGAGCAAGAGCTCGCTCTGCAAAATAATGTGTTTTAGCTCTGTTGGCCAGCTAGAAGAGCTTCTCAGCTTATAGCAGTTTGAGAGGGAGATAGGTGGGCGTGGCCAGCAGCAGTGTGTTGTCTTTCCCCGGCTTTCCGCGGGAGCCGTCAGCAGCACGTTACTGCAGCAGCACGTCATAGCTGCTGATAGGAACCGCTGTGGTCAACAGAACCTTTTCCACGGGAGCCGTCAGCAGCGTGAGTCGGCCTCGTCTCAGGAGCAACATGTCGCGGCCTTTACGCGCCGGTTCTATTTTCTACGCGCGACGCCTCTGAAACGGGTCAAGTTCGACATTTTTGGGGAAGGAAAGACAGGAAATCGGACGCGGAAATGGAGAGAATCTACAGAGATTTTCAGAATAAAGAACGTACTCAATTCCGTTTGCTTTACTTTTAAAAAAGGTTACTAACTGTGCGGCCCCGTGAGAAGTTATCACCTAGCTAGCGGTCTCCTTTGTTTTTCAGGTCCGTATTGGCGATTATAAAACGGACAGAACATAAAATACAAACCATGTTGTAGTTTTCTCCTGCTTGTTGTTGTGTTTACTGACGAAGTCACTCGTGTGACTTCCTGCTCTGTCGGTGACAGCTGCTCCCCTGCTGCTTTGCGTCTCGTGGGAAGGGCCAAGCAGCAGCTTACGCGAGCAAGACGTGCTGCTGCAGTAACGTGCTGCTGGCGGCTCCCGTGGAAACCCGGGGTTAAAGTAACAGAGCAATGAGCAAACAGCTCATTCTGGAAGGTACTGAAACTGCCAGGAATAAAACCCGCTGAAATCACTTTATGTGATATGGAAATTTGTGCAAAGAACTTCATAAACATGTTTTATAAAGACCATATAACATGTACATATAACATGTCCCCTTTAACAATTTTATTTTCACCAGCTGAAAGGTTACATTTGACATGTTACTTGTAGCTTGTTTGTAGCATCACGTCTGCAAAGACAACAGTCTGCAAAACATAATTTTATTAGGGTTAGATGCAAACATCTTTTTTTTTCTTTCCAGGAATAAAACAACACACCCCATGGTCTGTGATGCTAAACCAGAACCTACAGTGGATCAAGCATTTAATTGAAGAGACTTTAATCGCGATGCAATGCTGAGGCTCGGAGTAGTTTCTATGTGTTTATTAATAAGACACTTTTTAAAGCCTATTTTCAGTTTTCATAGGTGTTTTGTGACCTTGTTGGTGCTGGGTGACCTCCCTGAATGATCTCATCTGCACCTCATAGCTTCTGGCTTGTAAATCTGGTATTGGCACGTTGTTTCCTTTAATGATTTTATCCACCCACTCTGTACTGAAGTATTGATCACCCCTGACCAACTTTCAGTCAATTAGTTAAACCAAAGTACAGCCAGAGAGCCGTCTTTCAGCTTTGTGTCCCTGGAAAAGAATCATTCATCCGTTCGGTGACTTGGAGAAGCAGTGTTTGTGGGGGCATGCTTTGCAGCTACAGCTATTGATTAGCGCTGACTGTGTTGTGATGATGGGTTGTTACACCGCTAGTGCTTTACTTACAGGTGTGTGATCCCGGTCCTCCCACACATTGACCCACTGCAGAGCACAGCTGCATTGATGTGAAACAGGGAGGCAAACATCTCTTTCCTCTGATGGAATGAAGCATCTTCCATGCTTCCGGACAGGAAGCAGTCACTAATATTTATATTCTGTTTGAATTTTTGGGGGGTGGGGGCAGATAAGAGAAGCTGCACTTATAGTGGGATGTTAGAAATCATTTAAAAATTTTAGAAAATGTCCAAGATAACATATTTTTTTAAACCAATACGTTTTTAATTAAAAGTTGTATTTATGTGCCTAAAATCTGCAGCTGTTGTTTTGATTCGTCTACTTTTTCCTCATGTGTTGTCAATACTCCTACAGTTTTTTTTTAACAAAAGCTGCTGTCCATCTTCTTTTCTTTCTATTGTTAAACTAATTTGTGTTTGGTGGAAATCTCCGCAGACCCTCTGATTACGATGGAATTCCCAGTAATCCGTGTAACCGTGTCTCTCTGAGGGGGGCTCCTTCACATTACTCGTTACAACTACTGTTCATCAGGGAGTTAACTGCTTATTCTTTCACTCCTTTAAACGAATGCTGTCAGTCTATTTATTTTTACTTGCAAGCTAAATCGTTGAATGCTCTGCATCACCTTATTTCTGCAAGATCTTATAGCCAGCAAATCCAGAGGCAAACTGAAACAAGCTAAATGTAAACTGTGACTAATCAGTTGGGCATTTATTTTCTTTTAATTTGGTCATAAAATACATTATTTGTGATTGTTTTCAACAAATATTATTCGTTATTTGGTCACCGACCCTCAGTGGCACCTTCAAGGAGTGACCACGGGGGGGCCATCCTCTTGAAAAATTGTTGGCTACTCCACTGCTCCCGCATCACTTTTAATAAATTACATTCCTTTCCCCTCAAACCACACATTTATCATCTTTTAATCAAGACCCTTTTTAAAACATTTTGATAAAATTCTAATAATGAATTTTAAAAAGTCCCAAGAATAAATTCCAATAGAATATAGTTAAAAGTTTACAGTGAGAAAATCCCAAAAGAGTTTAATGTTTCAGTCATTTTGAAAGGATGGTTATACTAAAACATGTTTCATATCCAGCAGGCTGCAGGGATTATCAGCTCTTCTCCTTTCAAAACAAAGGAAGGAGGGGCGTAACTACTGTTTACCGTCAGTGATGACGGCCGACCAAAAGCTCCAGAGTTGTTTAAAGTGGTTGCAGTAACACATTTTACCACAGGAAGTCATTTTTTTACTTCATTTCTACAAACAATCAAATTTGAAAGAATAACAGAAATATATATTTATTTATTTTTTTCAGAAATTTTTGAGTTTCTCAAATTTGAGGGAAATGTGTTTGTTTTTGAATGAAAGTGAATGATGGAGCCACGCTAGGGGTGGGCAATATACCAGAAAAATACTGAGAACATCATTTATGTCTATTACCGACGTAGTTTTACTCAAATTAGGTATTTGGAAACAAAAGATGTGATGTTTTAGTTCTTTTAGAAGGAACCCAGGTTACAAAACTTTGTGGTTCTTAAAATATAAATGTTAGTATTAGTTATATTAAAGTGGTGTAAAAACCTTAATGACTTCACTTTTATAAAATTTGTAAAAAACAGTTTAACTCGTAGGTCGCCATTGTTCTTAGCGTTGCAATGCACTCTGGGTAGTGACGTCATTTGGTTGTACCTCGGTTGCACCGGCCAGCTTTGCGACCCTGTAGGGACTGTTCAGCGACATCAACATGTCATCTGTTCAGCCTTTTCAATTTGAACCAGAGTGAAACATTAATGAGGACATCACTGACGATGTTTTTTTTTATAGCGCCAAATCACGACAAGAGTCGTCTCAAGGCACTTCACATAATAAACATTCCAATTCACAGTTCATTAAGCCAATCAGAAATAATGTTTCCTAAATAAGGAACCCAGCAAATTGCATCAAGTCACTGACTAGTGTCAGTGACTATACAGCAATCCTCATACTAAGCAAGCATGCAGCGACAGTGGAGAGGAAAACTCCCTTTAAACAGGAAGAAACCTCCAGAGAATCCTGGCTCAGTATAAGCAGCCATCCTCCACGACTCACTGGGGATCGAGAAGACAGAGCAGGCAGTCACACACACACACACACACACACACACACACACACACACACACACACACACACACACACACACACACACACACAAGTAATGTGTCTAGTTATATTGTGATGTTTTAGTAAATATTGTATTTGGTGAAAGATAAACGAGCATCAACATGAAAAGCAAGAAGGGCGGGATGAAGCGAGAGCAGGACAAAACCGGTGGTGCGTGTGTGGCAAATACGTCTCCGTGGTAACCGAGAGGGAGAGTGTTTGTTGTGCTAAAGAGCTCACATTTTTGTCAGCAGAAGTTAACGGTAAGCTTCGTGTGATCAAACTTATTCAATTACCAATGGTTTTGGAGAATTTCAGCATCCAAAGCTGTCGTGTGCTTTATAGATGATTAGGATATTCAGGGAAACGACTTTAATCATTTCTGCAGATATATGTTTGGAGAACACTGTATTGCTGCTCTTATTGCTTGTTTTACTGACGGGAGAGGTGAATGTTCAGCTTCATCCGTGATGAGTGTCGTGTCCGATGGTTCGCTGAACGTGACAGAAGCGGCAGCTGCAGGAGCGGGTTGCCGGCTCAGGAGAGCGTCCAGCGTCTCTTGTCTCTCCGAGGGCGTTTAGGCTCCTTGTGTGGGAAAGAGGTCGGTAAAGCATTTAGTTTACGCCTTCTCTTATACCCAGCCGCTCTGGTGAGCTCTTTAAGTAGTTGTGGTCGACTATAAGCCTCAAACGCATCAGGAGAAAAATGTCGGGAACACAGCCGTGGATCTTTGGGAAGTTGTGTCCGTCCGCAGGCATCTTCCCACTGCTTTCTCCTCTTCTTGCCAGTGGGAAAGCTGTGTAAACTCACATCATTCCCCTTGTTGCCCTCTGACTGGAAATTAAATCCAAAAGCACCACAGTGTGGCATTTTACTCAGTTATTAATATGGTGAGCGCGTAAACAAACACTAGCTTTCATGACACACTTGCTATTACTAGTTCTTTGTGTTGGAACCCAAGTTTTTTCATTTTTTATTTGTGGTTTTTAGTGGTCGAAGGTTACAATACTAGAATACCGCCTATGTGTGTATACACGTATCTTTATAATTATTTTACTTCTAATTATTCTCCAAATGTTGGTGCTGCTGTTACAAGTGAATTCCCCTACTGTCGGATCAATAAAGTCCATTCTATTCAGTTTTATATTCATGAAACAGCTAAATATGTTATTTAAAAATGTTTTTAGTTTTTTTTTGCATTGAAAGAATGAAAGAAAAACAACTGAGACAGATTAAAATCTGATTTCTTGCAGAAACTGGTAATGTTAAGAGTTTTTGCCATTATTCTTTGGCTTTAAAGTTGCTGGAGGAATGGGTCACGCTGGCATTATAAAAGATGGAGCCAGTTTGAAGTAAGACGTGAGGCATTTGGTTTTCATTCTGTGGGGAAAAGCATTCTGCAGGGTCACAGAGAGGCTGGCTCAAGCTATTTTTTTTAATCTTTCAACTCAGTGTGAGGAGAACATTATCTTTTGTGAGCAGTTTTCCTCCAGAAAGTTCCCTTTAATGCATTTTCAGCTTGACAGATTAGTTGGGTGTTTGTTTCCTTGTTTATTTGTGGAAATTGAACAAAAAGGCACACAATTAAAGGTACACCACACAAATTTAGCCAGTGTGTACTAAAATGACCCTTTACTGGGTTAATGAAATGTCACTCCGACCCCCACCTCCCTCTGTGGCCAGAATACTGCATTTGCACTCGAGTGCCGGTCCAGTCCCTGCTGGACTTAGTAAATTTGCTCTGCAGTCATTTTCCAGCATGTTTTAGATCATGAACACAGCTGATTTGTTTAATTTAGTGATGAATCACTCCTGCGGACACTAAGCAAGGCTGGGGAGACATTTCAGCAGTTAGATTAAAGTAGGGCTGCAGCTATCAAGTATTTTAGTATTTGAGTATTAATAATAATGCATTGAACTTATATAGCACATTTCAAGACCCCCAAAGACGCTTTCACACACTCTCACATTCACACACTGCTAGTGATGGTAAGCTACTTGTAGCCACAGCCGCCCTGGGGAGGTCTGACAGAGGCAAGGCTGCCATTTGGCGCCGTCGGTCCCTCTGACCACCACTAACACAGGCAAGTTGGGTGAAGTGTCTTGCCCAAGGACACAACAGCAGGATACCCCTGGCGGGAGATGGAATCGCACCCATGACCCTCCGATCATGAGGCAGCCCGCTCTACCACCTGAGCTACTGCTGCCCCCATCTATCGAATCCCCCATCAATTAATCAAGTATTCTATTTGACGACATTTCAAGTGAAAAGAGATTATGGTCTGCTGCTAAAAATATGAAAATCAAAAAGCAAAATTGTTAGGTAATTTCATTTTCCCATCCAGTGTTACCTGAGGGAAAGTTCAACAAGCAGGTGTTATATTAATAAGCCGATCGATTAACCCATACCAATCTTTACCAATAAACAATTTAGACTTTGCAAAGGGAGAGCAAAAATAAATGCACACCACCCTTACTGTAGCAGTACTTAAACAAAACGTCACCAAGCAGAACTAATAACCAGAAAATATTTGAGGCTGTTAATTGGTTGTTGGCAGAAACCATGATTGTACTGCGTTGTTTAGAATTCCATTACCAAGACCAAAGAAAATATCCCACTAAAATAAGAATTCTGCACAGAGAAAGAGTCTTGTAACTCTCCTATTCGAATAACCCCACCCCATGAGAATTCTCACCGAGCCAATCAGTGCTGAGCAGCGTACATCACACACCATAACGCTCGAACATGGCGACTGAAGCGGAATTCGCTGCGGCTCTTTCCTTTGTTCTAAATGACTTGGACACGTCGTTTAAAAGACAAATGCACAGTGAGGAGAAAGTTTCACTTTTGCTTTGAGTAACAGACACTAGGGGGTGCTAAAAACTAGCCAAACTGCAAAGTATCTCTTGAAATTCTTGTTTCTCAGATTTTTTTTGGGAGTGAACAAAAATCCACAAAAGAAAGCTTTTATAATGTCCTTTATGAACAATGTAGCTACATAAAGACCACAATTAATGCACGGTGCAGCAAAAATCACATTTGGTTTTATTGTAGGTAGAAAAATGTAGTAAATGGTCACCTCTCTGGCCTGTTGTTAAATTAATGATAAATATTTTTGGACGAAAATAATTCAAGCTGCAGGTCGTCTAGTCATGTCTGCTTCCCTCAGGTGTATCTGAGCACACCTGTGGAGAACAATAGCAGTGTTTAATTGATTAAAAATAATGATTAAATAAATCAATTTCAGAACATGATTAATTTTGTCTAAACCCATTTTGTTGCTGAGGATCCCTACTTTTACATTTTGTTTAGTCTTTATTTACAAACCCATCATTTTTGAAACCTTGTGTATAAAATGTACCTCAGGTTGACATTATTGCTCCCCTTTTTAAGTCTTTTGCTTTATATGCATTTTTGACTTGTAAAAAGTCTTATTTTTATTCAAACCTTTTCATTGATATAGCCTGCTTTGTAGAGGAAACTTTGCTCTGCTGTTGCATAAATTTTTAGAATCAAAGAAATAGCACACTTCATATTTCGTAATACCCATTAATTTTCAGTGTATACTGGTGGGAGATGGAAAGACTTAAAGCTGATTTATCCACAGCTGCAGGAAAACTCAACCCGCTTTGCTCTTGCACTTTGTTAGGAACTACAAAGATGAATAGTAATATTTTTATTCGCATTTTAGGCTGGAAAGTGACATTTTGAAGTTTTGTATTTCATCATAAGCTGCTGCCTCCTAAAGTGATCTCTGTTGCTGCTTAACAGGCAACATTATTTCTAGTCTGTGTTTTACGGAGTACGGGTGTGGGCATTAACTCAAACACACTTTTGATACCCTAGGAGTCAGGCTCCTATAGCAGCATTGTAGCAGCACGGTTATATTGCTTGTTAATCTTTAGTTATAAAAGGAAAAATATGTTTGAGAGAGGAATGTGTAAACAAATAATGGTCAACGTTGGAAATTCAATTTGTATAGAAAGGAAAAACAAAAAGTTGGTCAACTTGCTATGTACTTTGTTTCTCTTTTGTTACTTTTGCCAAAATTTAAAATTTTAAAGTCACATTTTAGCACATAGAATACATTTGTAACGAAACAATCACATTCTGACTCCGAGTCAAAATGCACTTCCCTCTGATTAGTGATGCTCCGATCCGACTGCGTGATTTTCAAAGGATTCGGAATCAGATGGTAAAAAATCTGATTTAACCTTATTAAACAAGAAACATGAATTATTTAATTCATCCTGATAAAGATTTCCAAAAGAAGTAATAATGTCAAAGTTAAAGATTTTATTTCCCACTATCATGATTTTTTCTTTGTTCCACGAAAACAACACCATAACGACTAGGGATGAGCGAGTACACCACTATCTGTATCTGTTCAACCAACTAAATTATCTGTATCTGTATCTGTACTCGGAATGGGCGTGGCATAACCCGGATGTGGGCGTGGTTTAACAGGAAGTGGGTGCGGTTTACATCAATATATTGTTTTAAGTCTGAAATTGATATGGATTGATCAGAAGTTGATATGTGTATTGTTTATTTTGAAAACTATTTACAGAGCAGCCTCAGAATTGAGATTAAATATTTTTGATCACAATAGTAAAGAAACTATTACAGAACAAGTGTTTCAATAAAATAATAACATTAATATTTAAGTGCATGGATTAATACATCTGAACTCATGCAATAGGAACTAGGAAATATGAAATGCTAGAACCAGACACAACTTTATATATATTTTTTAATTTTAATTTGATTAAACAGTTTTTTTTTCTTAACGTTCTTGGCATTTCCCCCCACAAAGTTAAACAAAACAATGTTGATTAAGGTGTGTGTGTGTGAGAGAGATAAAGAGGGAGAGAGAGGGAGTTAAACAAAAATAAAAAACCTTACCGGAGCAGAGTTAGTGACTGACGCAGCACGTCAGATCTGTCTTGTCAAATGCACCATGTAAGTTACGAAAAAAGTTACTTTAAATATTCAACCGAAAAAGAGGCGAGCTGAAGAAAACCTAGGGAAAACTGAAGAAACGTGAGCAACAGTGAAGCAATCACAGCGAGATCCGTTACTGTCTGTGTGTGTGTGGATGAACCGGACGAACTGAGCTCCTGGCCGGCTGCAGTTTTTTATGTAGGGAGGGGCGGGCGTTCAATGTGGCTGGCCAATCACAGAGCGTGAAGACAGTCAGTTACCCAATGAGGATTTTCCTTCAGCACGATTACAGATATTTACGAGTTTTACTCGTTTCATGCTCGTATTCGTCAAAAATGTTTTATCCGTACCGGATACTCGTCTGAAACGAGTATAAGGCTCATCCCTAATAACGACGTATCATTTTACGCTAGGAGGGGAATTCACACACCTTAACATGTAGCTCTTAGCTAGCAGGCTAATATAGTGCTGATGTGTCTCCGCAGGAGAGAGAAAATATCTTTAGTTTGAACGTATTCTTAATCAGACAGTGAAGGCAGAGTAACAGCCTCTTGTAATGGAGTGCATACTTGGCATTATGTTGTGAAAAGATAGAGCTGCAATAAACATTACATGTATGATACGCTACTTCACTGCGGCAACTCGGACAAAAATACGGAGCAAGCTGATACTGAAACATAGTGAAATTGCTGGCAGACAGCAAAACGTCAGGTTTGGCATTCTCCTGGAGCACCGCATGCCTGCTCCATGTTAGAAACGCTCGTCAAACAGGAAGTAAAAAATTTCAAATAAGAGCCACAAGGCTACTTTAAAAATATTCAGATTATTAGCATATTTATTGTCGATGTACTTTCTGAACGTGTGATGTGTTTTGGCAGATGAACTAAGGAAATGACAGAAATACAGAAATAAAGAAATACATAAATAATGAGAATAAAAACTTGAATGTGTTCTCCTTTCTTCTTATTTTAGTGTATAGCTAAGGTATCGTATCGGGCCTCGATATCGGCAGACACTCAAAATCAAATGACTCGGATTAGATTTCTTCACTTTTACCCTTACAGAGAAAGTTTCATTATGCTTTATAAATCACTTTATTTTTTTTTCAATGATTATGTGTTTACAGAGATGTACTTTTTCATCTACTGGCACCAGTCAATCTTTAATTTAAAAGAGTAGCTGCAGCTGAAGGGAAAATGTCAGCCTTTATGTGCTATAATTGTGTGTTTGTCCGTTTTCCAGTCCTGATCAATACCCATCATTCCCTTAGCTTTGAGCTATACCAATTTAATTATGGTTGTGCTTGGAGGTTTGATGCTTTTCCTTCTATCCACTGACGTATGTGTCTGGCCTCTTGTTTTGCAGATGATGAAGTTTGCCTGGGACAACTACAAGCGTTATGCCTGGGGCAAGAATGAGCTGCGTCCATTGACGAAAAACGGCCATATTGGCAACATGTTTGGTGAGTGTCCATGCAAAATACCAGGAAGAGAACTTTTTATGCAGAAATCAATGACGGGCGATGAAAAGAAAAAAAATTGTAAGAAAAAAAAGATCAACATCCTCTCAATGGGACTTGAATGAAGTCATGTATGCTTGTGTTGAAAACAACTATGGTACTGTGCAAAAGGCTCCCAAAGAATCCGGCTTTCTTTAAAAAATTTAAAAGTGATCTTGATCAATATTTCTCCTGGTTTTTTTACGTTGTGTTTGACTTGAGCTGCTTTTGATCACTTTGGCTGCAGATTTGTTGTTTTACATAGAGAAAATCTCTAAACAAACTCTCAAGAGCTGACAGCTTTTTCAAGTTTTATCAGTGAGAATAAAAATCTTCTATTTAAATAACAAAAAGCCAAATCAGCAAGCTCTTCTTTGAGCTGCATTTAGACCAGAACTGATAACTAAAACATCACACATCGATTCTCCTTAGAGTTGTTGGGAATGTTGTATTCCCTGAGACATTTGACATGACATTGCATTAAGTAGCTGCGTTTCCAATCTAGGAGTTTCAGGAATATTTTGGGAGGGGGAATGCGACCGTGAAAATATGATAGCTTGGTCCTCTGAGCCATTGTGTCAAAAAAAAAAAAAAGCATGTTCCCTGGGGGTGACGTGGAAAGCAATTGAGAAACACTGAGGTAAGCATGTCGCACCCAGTGACTGTACCAGGACATTTCTGAATAAATACCCCAGTTCAGGTACTGTACTCTATTGGTCCATAAATTGGCTCGTAAATTGGTCCTTTTGGGCTGGACCGAAGAAAGGGAAACATGCTCATGTTATGAAGGTTCAGTAAAATTACTTGGAAGTTCCTCGGCGACGGTGGCACAGGAGTTAATTGCTCGCCCCATAATTGGAAGGTTGCAGGTTCGAGCCCCACTCAGTCTGTTGCTGTTGTTGTGTCCTTGGGCAAGACACTTAACCCACGTTGCCTGCTGGTGGTGGTCGGATGGACCGGTGGCACCAGTACTCGGCAGCCTCGCCTCTGTCAGTACGCCCCAGGGCAGCTGT
Organism: Nothobranchius furzeri; assembly: GCF_043380555.1. Taxonomy (NCBI): domain Eukaryota; kingdom Metazoa; phylum Chordata; class Actinopteri; order Cyprinodontiformes; family Nothobranchiidae; genus Nothobranchius; species Nothobranchius furzeri. Next base: position 69,562,807 of record NC_091745.1, read on the forward strand.
GGCTACATGGTAGCTCATCCCCACCAGTGTGTGAATATGTGTGAATGGGTGAATGACTGATTGTGTTGTAAAGGCCCTTGGGGGGTTCCAGGACTTTAGAAGGCGCTATATCAAATACATTTACCATTCCAATAGTGGAAACAGGCCTGATGTTTGCATCAAAATAATGGCACTGGGATAGCCTGGTAAGCCATCCTATATTTGTGAATATATCATCTGGCAATGAGCTGTTGACTGCTCTCGGCCATGGGGCAGGATCTACTGTTGTCTTTCAAATTGGGACAACAAACAATGTGACTTACTCTGTTACGGATATCGGTCAATGGGAAAGTCTGCCATTACATCATGGAAAAAGACAAAACTTGTCCAAATTGTCCACTAAATAGTCTAAAGTTGATCCCAAAGCCATTTGAAATTAGCTGTCTCCATCCTAGTTTTGCTCAGTCACCTGACTGAGAGCACTGCGACTGGCCGACCAAATCAATAGAGAGCTGTTACTGGACCGCTATGTATGTAAGTCAACTGGGCAGTCTGCCGTACACAATGGCCATACATCATGGAAGAAGACGAAATACATAGGGTGCTTCTCAATGCCAAGGAAGTTTGCCTTGATGTGTTGGCCCCGCCCCAGTTGCCTAGGAACATTTTTCCCAACCCTGGTCCTAAGGGACCACTGTCCTGCATGTTTTCCATGTTGCTCTTTCAAACACCAGTGTGTCTCTGCTGCCACACACCTGACTTAAATGAATGAGTGATTAACTGGTATCTGCAGCACTTGATACCCTCCTGAGGAGCCAATATAAATCAGGTGTGCTGAAGCAGATACATGGAAAACATGTAAGACAGTGGTCCCTGAGGACCAAGGAGATATGTCATCAGGAACCACCAAGGCGTGTTCCAATGTTCATGTTGTATTGAGGCATCTGTTTTCCATTTGTTAGCCGTTTAGCTAGCTGAGCAAGGATGGGTGGTGTCTTGTAGCATAGCCTTGGTCAAAAATTTCCCAGAATACACCATGGTTTTTTCAAAAGGATGGTGAATCAAAAGCCGGCAGCTACTTTGGCGGTCAGCTAATTTTAGTGATTGGACTGACATCTGAAATGTTTTATTTATTTATTTTTTTTATATCCAAAGCAGTTATCTATGGTTGGTTAGTTGCTTAGAAGTTGCAGCTTCAGTGGCTAGCAGGTAGTCTCTTGCTTACATATTTAATTTAACAAATATATACACAATTTTAAAAGTGAAAGGCTCGTTATATATTTATGCTGAAACATATAAGTGTAAAATAAAACATCTCCGTCGCGGTCACGTGACGCAATCCTGCTCCATTTAACCGTTTTCTTTGACCAAGGAAGGACAGTGTCCTTGTAGGTAAGGCGCCTGGCCTTGCAAGGTGACGTCTTGCGAGGCCAGGCCCCTTGACATTGAGAAACATCCCTAATTTTTCTAAATAAATGCTCTGTGATTGGCCAACCTCACTGCTGTGGAGGTTCCAATGGAGTGTGGCTAAATGATTTTGCTTTGGCAAATGACGGTCTAGAAACTAGACTAGCACTGGAATACACTATAGTGGAATATTTTTTTTTCTTAAGAGTAATATTGCTAATATATATTAATTTCTCACTACAATTTTAATTGCCTGTCACTCAAAATATTAAAAAATTGTATTTTTAGATATTAACAAAATGATTTTGACACAACCTAACAGATAAAACCACATTTAATTGCTACAAATGTAATTTAATCTGTGGATATACCAGTTTGAATGTTTAATAGATGCTTAAAACTCTAATTAGTAAAAAAAATAAAAAAATAAAGTTTCCAGATGAATGCAAGCTTCTAACCTGCTTGTGTTCCTATCGAGCTCCTGGCACCGAGCCTTGCTCAGACTTCACTCAGCGCAGGAAACTTCACAGAATGCAAAGGAAGTCATCACAGTTTTCACCAGACTAATTGGAGCTAAATCCGGAGGGGTCCTCGGATCTTCATCAGTGGAGCACATCAGGCACTTCTCACTGCTGTGCTTGAGGGCCTTAATAAAAGGTGGATCAGCTCTTAATAAGACCTGGATCTGAGTTATATTCCAAACTTAAACCCTATCTCACTTCCTCTCATCTATGATTCAGATTTATTCAAGATGCTGAGCTATCAGCTGTTTGGGATCCTAGTTTTGTCAGGTTTATTTAAAGAACATTTCTTTAGATTGTATCTGCACTGGTGTGAAATGTGTGTGAAGAGTATATTCTACATAATTTATTAAAGTATAATAGGAACATATTTCAGCTTCATTTTATTATTATACATTTTTTGTGAAAATTATGTTCTTAAGATTAGCTTATTTTCTAAAATAACCACATCCAAATTGACTTGTCTGCAAATTAAAATATTAATTCAACAGAAAAAGTAAAACCACTTAAAAATAGTTTTTCAATATTTTCATGCTGGAAATAAGTCCTCTTGATTTTTGTGTAGAGACACAGGTAAAATTTGATTTAGCTGAGTTTATTTATATAGCACCAAGCACAGGGAAACTATATATTTTATTTTTGTCTTTTCGTTCTAATACTTGTTATTTTGTCTACATGAGCACAATATTTGCTGGCAGTGCCATGCAAGGTGCATTTGCTTTTGAAATTAAGGTGAAATTGTAGACAAGTTTGTAGTTCATATTTCAAATACTTACGCTTCCTAAGACTATTCTCAATAAAACTGTTTACCTCAGTGATATTTGATATGATGTTAAAGGTTCCATATCTTTCTACTTTAAACCTGTGAGAGCAAAAGTAGGCACAGTATATTAGGGATGTAAGAAAATATCGATAAGGCAATATATCGTGGTTGTTTTCCTGCAGTATTATATCAATATTCAAAAGCCATCTATCAAATTTTTGGAAGAATTTACATGCAAACATTTGTGTATTTTCCTTTGGTGCAATTCAAACGCCGACCGCTAGTTGGCATTAGTGTGCAATGGGGTTTGTTTCCATAATTGAAATGTAAAGCCCTTTGTTATGATTCAGATACCTCATGTTAAATATGTTAATCAGTTTGGACTGTTTATTGAATATTCCTACAATAAATTCAGTCTAAAAAAATCGCTAATAACGTTTGACTGAATATATCGCAATGTATCATGATCGTCTCCCCTGTATCCATACGCTACATAGTCGAATATTACCACTGGCACTATTGAAGTGCCATTTATCTTAAATTCAAGCCTGAATCTATACCCGGAAAATAAAGGTTAATTTCAGTGAAACTCTGATCATGCCCGTTCTGATAAAACGTGCCTACAAGAGCGTCTTAAGTGAATCAGTTGCTGTATTGTCCATGGTGAGCGAGTACACCACTGTCTGTTTCTGTTCAACCATCTAAATGATCTGTATCATCTCAGAGTGGGCGTGGCCTAACCCGGAAGTGGGTGTGGTTTACATCAATACATTATTTTAAGTCTGAAATTGATGAGGATTGATCAGAAGTTGCTATGTGTATTGTTTATTTGAAAACTATTTAAAGAGCAGCCTCAGAATTGAGATTAAATGTTTTTGATCACAATAGTAAAGGAACTATTACAGAACACGTTTTTCAGTAAGATCAGAACATTAATATTTAAGTGCATGAATTAATACATAGAGAGAGAGAGAGAGAGAGAGAGAGAGAGAGAGAGAGAGAGAGAGAGAGAGAGAGAGAGAGAGAGAGAGAGAGAGAGAGAGAGAGAGAGAGAGAGAGAGAGAAACCTGACCGGAGCGGAGGCAGTGACCGGCGCAGCATGAGCCGTTTTCAGCTCTGTCTTGTCAAATGCACCACGTACGTTATGAAAAAAGTAACTTTAAATATTAAACTGAGAAAGAGGTGAGCTGAAGAAAACCTAGGGAGTACTGAAGAAACGTGAGCAACAGTGAAGCAAGCACAGAGAGATCCGTTACTGTCTGTGTGTGGATGCATGGGCCGGACTGAGCTCCCGGCTGCAGAGTTTTGTGTGTAGGGAGGGGCGGGCGCTCTATGTAACTGGCCAATCACAGAGCTTGAAGACAGTTACCCAATGAGGATTTTCCTTCAGCACGATTACAGATATTTACGAGTTTTACTCGTTTCATGCTCGTATTCGTCAAAAATTCTTTATCCGTACCGGATACTGGTCTGAAACAACTATCTGGGCTCATCCCACTATCAAATAGAGGCCATTTACCATCCCTACTATGGTGGTCCAGAAGTTAAACTATCTTCCTACCTTCTCAGTTTTTTGCCATGCCCTGATGTGGATTAGAATCCTGGTGGTGTCAGCAATCTTTCATTTAGCCAGCTGAAGCAGATTTCATGTTTTTACATTTTACTTTTATTGATTATTTTCTGCAAAATATTTGGTGTCTCTAAACATCTTTGAATTTGGTCATTTCCAAGCAGCATTTCAATCTTTGCTCACCTCACATGGGCTCACATTAGCTAAAAAAACAAAAACAAAACAAAAAAAAAAACACTGATTATTCCTTATATTTTAAACAGTTTACCAATAAAGGATTGAAAGCATCATTCTGGCAAGTGTAGCTAAAAAAGAAGAAAAAAAAATAACTTGTCACTGGGATGTGAACGTGTGCAAAACCACACGCACGCACGCACGCACGCACGCACGCACGCACGCACGCACACACACACACACACACACACACACACACACACACACACACACACACACACACACACACACACACACACAGACAACCAGAATACCAAGTCTGTTACATAACCCTTGGAGAGGGGAGACTGGTTTCAGACCAGTGACTAGCTTCCGGAGGAGGAGCAGGGCCTGATGTTAAGAGCAGGAAGATGCAGTGATGTAAAACTTGCAGGAATTTCAAAATATAATTCCAAATTTGCAGCCGAAACAGTAAAGTTCATGAATGCAGCCAAAAGAAAATGTTGAAAAACTAACAAACAAAAAATAAATAATGGCAACAATTAAATTTGCCTTCTCCGTTAGCTGTTATTTAGTACCAAATAAATGTTTTAGACTTTTCTGTTAAATGAGATTGTCTCTTTGCTTCATGAAGCCTATGAGGCACATAGACCTTTATCTTATTAGGTGAGTGTTTCTACAGTGTTTACCTTCGAGACTGTATCACAATGAGGTATCAAGGCTTGTGAAGTCATGCATCATTAGGGTGGAATAACAGCCAAGGACACTGATTTAATGGACTGTGCTGTTGTCAATATTAAAACTTGGGGGGTGATGGAGATGATGATGGAGTCAGTTACAGTGATTTGTTTGTTGTTAAAGCTACATTAAGCATCAAGTCATTGCCGGGTTACAGAAAGTCAACTTCAAAACAGACTCTAAGCAGTGAACTGTGATATCAGCTTATTGCTTCTGAAAGCAGGCAGCAGTCACAGTGAAGCTGCTGCCTCAAGATCAGAAAAAAAATTGTTTTCTTAAATAATTTATTTCAGATTCACTCAAATTTAATTCATCTTTGTCACAAGACATAAACCATGCTCCCCATGTAATATAACGCATTTTTGCCTACTATCAGATTTTTGACGCTGACAATCACACCTACCTCTTTACACCAATGCATGATTTGCTTTATGTCTATGAACCTTGCTTTTCTTGGGAAATAGTTTTATTGTCAGTTCTAGTTCTAGTAATATTTTAGTTTTGAAGCACCAACACATTCATAGGGAGGAAAAAAGCTCTTCATTTTAACTTTATTAACCCAAAGGTTAAAACAATAATCCAACAAAGTCTAAAAAAAATGCAACTGTATGTCTTTACTTTCGTGAAGATAATTGGTGTCTTTTGTGTTTTGCAAAAGACAAACAGGAATCTGCTAGTGATGAGTTTTTAAACTGCAGAGCCTAATTAAAGCAAACTAGTTTGCAGACCTCTTATTGTCCCTCCAGATGCCCATTGGGTCTTTAAATTGTGCTTTTTTCTATGCACTATAGGCTGGATCGCGTAGCTGTTTTTTAAAGTTTTGGATGGTTGAATTAACAGACTTGCTCCTGTTTAATGCTTCTCTTTTGATAAGATATGGCTTCTATCACTCAGTTTAGGCCACATTTATGTGTGAAAATCAGGTTGTTATGGTTTCCTCTTTGATGCTTTCTGTATTTGAAGTCAAGTTTCAGATGCCTTTTGTTTTACAAATCTGTTCCTATTTCTGCTATTTTCTCTCCATCTCATTTCAGATCCACTCTTCTCAATTAAATCTGCGTTAGGGTGAAAGGTTTCTCATAATCAACAGACAAAACCTCAACTTCCAGCTGCTAATTGCCATTTTTATCAGTGTGGCACAGCTAAGCAGCACGCTTTAATGCAGATCCAATTGATATGCAAAAAACAAAAGCTGGAATTCAAATAAAAGCTATTTATCTGTGGAAGCACAGCAGAGAAATGGTTTGTTCTCAAGATGTAAGGAGGAGGGAAATAGCATCCTTTAACTGAATTTGGGTAATCCCATAAGAAAATATACTCCCATCTTGTTAGAAGCTGGCATCACTTTCTCTTCTCCTGGTTTGCTGCACACTGTATCATCTGAGTACCACGAGGAATAGTGAAAGGGCATCTTTCTAGTGAGTAAATGTCACATTGTGAGAGGCGGTGCAGGAAGCCAGGTATGAAATTGGATGCTGTGTACTTTAATTTAATCCCATATATGCTGCAAGACTGAACACACGGATAGCGTCATCATCAGATTCTTGTCAATAAACAGAAAGTCATCAGCATGTTCCTCCTGCATGACTCCCATAAAAAGCATGATTTCAACTACAGAGACATTCTACTCCTAATTCCCATCTGTCACAGTTTCTCTTTTACTATAATCTGCCTTTCAGTCCTATTTCTGCCCTGTATTGTTTTCTATTTTTAAAATAATCCCTCTCCTCTTCCTTTTGTCATGAGGCTCAAGTCTGAAAAATATTTTTTTTAGCAGAACCAAAATGGCTTCTTTTAGTATTTTTTTTAGTATTTTTTTGTATTGTGCATGGCAAAATGAAAGTTTTAATTATAGCATTTTAGCAAAGTTGTATCGAAGTTGTCTGCAACAGTGTAAAATGTTGCTAAATTATGTATTTTTCTCCTCCAGAGAACAAACTTTTTGTTTTATTTATAAACCTCTTATCTCGATGTCCTCTGAGGGCAGAAAACTGCACTTGCAACTTCAGAGTGGCAAGGTGCCACCCGTTGGAAAAAATGGAGACACCAGGATCTACCTGGTGCTGCAGGCTGCTTTTAGTACGTGCCCTGCTTGTTTAAGATTGTGAGATGAACTGCTCCTGTAGAAACTAATGAAGGCCGAGGAGACATTTGAGCTGTTAGATTAAGGTGTTAAAAAGACGAACGCACAGTGAGGAGATAAGTTTCAGTTTTGGTTCTACTAAATGGACACAAGGGGGTGCTAAAACAAGCCAAAACTGTCTAGTGTGCCATTCCGTGGAATAAAATAAAGTAAAGTAAAGTAAAGAAGTTCAATTTTCAGCTGATTTATCATCAAATGTCAGCTGGTAGCGCTGCAGCGTTTCCCGTTTGACTTCATTGGATTACTTTGTGTCAGGTTAATGTCAAATCCCCAGAAACAATATGAACAGAAGGATGATCAAGATCTTTATTAGTCCGACTGATGACATTTGCTTTGTCTCCGTCTTCAGGAATAATTTTGGTCAAATGTGGCATTCTGTCTGTGTCACAGAGGACCAGCTGTCACTGCCGGAGCATAACTGTTGCATACAGCAAAAGCTTCAGAAGTTAATTTTATCATCAATATGTTGACCTTTTTGTTTCAGCTGTGACTTTGTTTGATTTTGTCTTTATTGAGGTCAGCACTTGTCATCTCATAATTCATGTGAGGTAAAATCTTTGAAGTTTGGGCGTTATTGTCAGGTTGAACTCAGATGGCATGAATCATGGAGCAAGGCCAATTGGTCAGCGGACGAAATGTCTGGAAGGTTATTGACTTTAAAAGGTGCTGACTAGTTTTACGGAATATTTAAAGGTGCGGAACACTGAAAATTATTCATTTTGATTATAATCGGTCACTCTGGGTTTTTCATGCAGTTTAACATGAAAATACCGTAGTCTCCTGCTCCTACCTCCTGCATTAAAGGAAGTTGTTGTTTTAACATCCAGGAAACAGCAGAGGGCGTTTTGCAAGTTTAAGCTAACTGTTAGCATTAGCAACTCCACCACAAGGCAGAAGCTCCTCCAGTCTTGTGTTATTTGTGAAGATAAAACATCCATGTTATTATGATCATATTTCAGGCTTTAAAATGTTAAATCATTAGACGTCATTAAATAAACATAGCTTCTAATAAAGACTGTGAAGGCATATAATGTCATATTTGTTTGAGCATCATATGACATTCACTTAAATTTGAACTGTAGCTACAACAAAATAAGTGAATATAGGTTAAAGGTGAATCTCGAAGAATTAGAACATGGTGCAAAAGTCTATTTCAGTAATTCAACTTAAACTGAGAGACCATCTAAAGGCTTAGGAACCAGAGGTGTGACCAAGTCGTTCCTTTGCAAGTCACGAGTCTTTCCAATCAAGTCTCGAGTCAAATCCAAGTCAAAGACAACCAAGTCCAAGTTGAGTCCAAAGTCAATGATGTGGAAGTCAATGATGTGGAAGTCCAAGTCAAGTCCAAGTCCTTACATTTGAATTTTCAAGTAATAATCAAGTCATCTGTCCAGCTTCAATCTAATGACAATGATAATAAATAAATTCCAGAAATAAAGCTTCTTAAAGCTTCATTTATTTGCTTAAACAAGTAGAAAGTACAACTGAAACTGATTATAAACAAAGTGCTGCTGCATTCAGCAGTAAATCAACCCCAGAACGAGAATGATTTATGATTTTTGTCCATGTCGTGCCACTTTTGTGCTAAAATATCGAATAAGTCATTATCAAGTCAACAGATGCATGTTGATTCATTGTCATTGGCGTTCAAGTTCGAGTCAAGTCGTAAATCTTTATGGAGTTTATCAAGTCAAGTCAGAAGTCATTAAAATAATGACTCGAGTCTGACTGAAGTCCAAGTCATGTGACTCGAGTCCACACCTCTGTTAGGAACTCTTGGTGTTTAGAATTCATTAGCTGATTAGAATGAGACACTTTGAGCCATTTCGCGATATTTCAATTATCTAAGATTTTGAATTTTGGGGTTTTCATTGAACTTTTAAACCATATTCTAATTTTTGAGTTTCACCTGTTTTAGTCCTGTGGTTCTCAAACCTAGGCTTGGGATCTTATCGTGGGTCACGATGGGGCCTATCTCCAGTGGTCAATGGGCAGTCAGGCGGGGTACACCCTGGACAGTGAGCCAGTCCATCGCAGGGCGACACAGAGACACACAGGACAAACAGTCACACACACACACACACACACACACACACACACACACACACACACACACACACACACACACACACACACACACACACACACACACACACACACCTAAGGACAATTTAGACAGACCAATTAACCTAACAGTCATGTTTTTGGACTGTGGGAGGAAGCCGGAGCACCCGGAGAGAACCCACGCATGCACAGGGAGAACATGCAAACTCCAAGCAGAAAGATCTAACCACTGCACCACTGTGCAGTTCCTGCTGTTATTAATCAATTCAAAATAAAATAATGTAAAACTTAAAATTCCTTGAAAAGTATTTTAAATGGTAATCATTAAAAGGGAATAAAACATTAAATTACAATAATAACAAAAAATAATATCTACAATAACAGGAAGTTACAGTTTTCATATACATAATGTTATTTTGTTCATTTGGGAGCAGCTGTTACATATTTTTTTCATGACATTAAAAACAGACGTCAGGTAATGTGCGCCATAGTAAAATGTAAAATTGGCTTAGGCTGCATTGGCCATTTTAGTTTGTGTCTGACTTTGATGGAAAGCGTGCTACAGAGGCAGTAAACATACCTAATTAAAACACATCAGATAGTTATTTTTGCAGTTGTTGCTCATCTCCTGCTTTTCTTTTCCTTTCTTTGCTGCAGTTTTTTTTATAGCATCAGTAAAAATAAAACACCAACACTGTGTTCTTCAGATGAAGACTGTGTGATGCCAAAACTGTCATTTAATTAAGGTAAAAAATAAATAAATGTCCTACACTGTGTATTAAACAAGAAAAATACAATGGAATGTCAAGCAGCTGCTTCTGAGCCCAGATGATGTTCTAACGTTAAATAAACGTATTAGTAGAAATTAGTCCTTACCCTGTATGATTTGTCACTGGGCATGCTGGCTGGTTACTTCACTTATCAGCAGCAAACCTGGCATCTCAACAGTTGAAAACATTGTTCTATTGTTGCAACTACAAACTACACACACTAGATGTCGCTTTGGTGTTCGTATACCATATTCAGCCATCTGGAAGAGATATAAGTAGTTTTATAAACACACACACACACACACACACACACACACACACACACACACACACACACACACACACACACACACACACACACACACACACACACATTGAGCATGTCTATCCTAGTGCACTAAGTACTTAGTACTAAGCTAAGTGAAGACCTGATATTTATTGACTGGGACATAATTGACACTTTAGCAATAACTGACGATGGTGGCATCATAAATGAACCCCTTTTAAGTTTCTGCCATGATTTCACTAATTGCCAGTTTCTGCATGTCCAGAATACAAACACAGTCCTGCATTTTAAACTGTAAAACAAGGTCAGCAGCTCAGTGAAGATGCCACAACATGCATTTTTAAAATCTAAACGTATTAGTGTGGACATGGCCTGTTAAGACTCGCACTGCCAGACAACTGGAAACAAATCAGGGCAGACAGCTTATTTATGTGATAAAATTTTTATCACCATGCGTTTTATAAGCAAGCTGCCTTCTCTGATCTGAAAATAAAGCTGATTGTGTAGAAATAGCTTTTGGAGTGTCTCCAATTTATTTATTTTGTGTCTTCTTTTGTTACCAGTCTGGGATTGGACTCCCTCAAGTGGGCCCAGTTGTTACATCTGGGGCAGCAGTAGCTCAGGTGGTAGAACGGGTTGCCCCATGATCATGGTCATGGGTTCGATTCCAGCTCCTGCCAGGGCTATTCTGCTGTTGTGTCCTTGGGCAAGACACTTCACCCAACTTGCCTGTGTTGGTGGTCGTCAGAGGGGCAGACGGCGCCAAATGGCAGCCTCGCCTCTGCAAGACCGCCCCAGGGCGGCTGTGGCTACAAGAGTGGTTTACCATCACTGGCAGTGTGTGAATATGAGAGTGTGTGAAAGCGTCTTTGAGTGTCCTAAAAAGCGCTATATAAGTTCAATGCATTATTATTATTATCTGTTGGTTTGTTTCAACTACCTTACCGGACGTTGATGGTACGTGTGTGTCTTCTTTTCACTGGGTCCACCCAAAAGGACAACTTTCAGGGCCGTTTCAGGAGCGCCTGTATTGGGGTATGTACTCGGAAAAGGTCCGGAAGAGTCACTGGGTGGGGTCGTAACAGTGAGAAATTACATCGGCAGACATAACCAAGTGGAATCTGTAGTTTGTTTCTTTCCAACCGAAAACATTCAACACGCTTTTGAAAAGTTTGTGGAAAAAGTGTCGGATGTATTATTTTAGCATGATTCTAACTGGATTTTATCATACTTTCCTCACAAATGTGTCTCTGGTTAGAGAAGAAACACCCAATAAGATATCATAAATTCACAGTCTCATACTTGAAGGTCAAGGAATTTTTTTAGGGCTGCACTGACGAGTTATGGTAACAAGACTGCTTCTAAGTTCATGTTTAAAAAGAATAACGAAAGACGTTTTTCAAACTTTTACACACTGTTTGATGTTTTAGTAAGTAAACATTTAAATTAGTAAAATTTACTATGTCACAGCAGAACAAAAAATTTGTATTAGATTTTTTTTTGCTGTAAATCAAATAAATATTAGGGATGCACCGATGGATCGGCATTTGATCCCAATCAGCCGATAGCGCCCCTATCGGTTTTGATCTGAGTTTTCAAAATAGATCAAAGCTGACCGATCAGACCATTTTAGATTAGGTTACATTTCCTTTATTCCCAGATTATGTAGTTTGTAGCACTCATTAGAATGTTGTAGAAAATTTCTGGCCAATCCATGTGATCGGTATCGGTGATCGGTATCGGTGATCAGCATTCTTTGATATCGGTATCGGTGATCGGCAGCAAAAAACCTGATCGGTGCATCCCTAATAAATATATCACCGAAAAGCCTACTTACGTACACAGACATGATGTCATTGATAATGAAAACAGTTTCATGCTGTCTTATTTCATTGTTTTCATTCATTGTGCTTCATTGCAATGAACGTTTTTTTATATTCTAATGTTTTGAAAGAATGTAAAATAGAAACAAAAGGAGCACATTTCAGAAGAACTTATTTTTTGCCTCTGTTCCAGATGATGCAATAGCTCTTAAAGCTGTTATAACGAATCTGCAAACAAGCTAAACACGGTCATGGATCACCCCACCCCTTGGGTATCTTTTCTTTATCACATTCCCGGAGGAAATGGGAGCGCGGTCAACACCAGTTGCTCATTTCTAGATCCAAACATCATTTGTTGTCCGTGACTTCAAATGGTGTTTTTCTTTTTGGGACTCTGGTAGTTTGTCCTAAAATTGAAGTGGTAGCAGCCAGCTACCACTTCTCTGACAATATTGAGCCACAAATTTCTCACACCGATGGTGTTCTGTTGCTAAATACAAGAGTACGTAATAAATAGAGGACCCAGGGAAGTGCGGCGGTTTGGCCAGACCAACAACTAAATGGTCCAATGGTTGCTTTTGGTCTGAAACGTGTCATTGACAGATGTTTTTAAGCAAATGCAAGAGAACCACTATATATTTATAGCTATACTACGTGTGACCGTTGTTAAGAGAAATAAAAAAAATATTTTAAGCTAATTTGTTTTTTACAAATGCGCTATAAGAGCTTTAATCATGGCGGTCAATTTTATTAGGGTTCTCTTGTGCTTCTGTCACGTTCTCCTTTTTGCTTAGAAGTGAGAAGCCAGCCAGCCTCACAGCCTAAGTGGTGGATTAGAGATGTTCATCCCTCTGTGAACATCGTCATTACCCTCGTGTCTGCTTATGTGGGTCAGCAACTGAAGCACACACGCGCAACACTAAATGTCATGCCAAAAACGGTAGTCCAACAGATGTTCGGGACAATACTTGTGATTGCGTTGGAAAAAAAGGAACATGAGGTGTAACGACTGCCCCTCCCTCACCCCGGAGATTTTTCATCAACAATAGACGTCCCATGGCTGTTAAAGGGATTGGCCACATGCTGGTATGCACAATTGCGACCTGACTCTCATCCCCCTCTGCAACAAATGGAACTGTAAAGACCCTTTTAACGCAAAGGAAAATGGTTTTTAAAATTTTCTGCCTTCATGTTATAATCATTTAATCTTTCCTTTCTTCATTTGTTCCATCGCCCTGCTTCAACCTCTTTATTTTTCCCTTTTGTTCACCTCTTCCCAAGAGGTGCAATTAAAGAGCATAAGGTCACCGGGTTTTACTTAGAGTGCTTCTGGCATGCAAAATGAGCTGTTTTGAACGACACATGCTAAACCCTTCACCTTTTCTTTCATGGCGTGGCTGGGGACCATTTAAAACCAGTAGCGTTTATTATGAAATCCCAAAAGCTCTTTAACGGATGTAAAGCGCTGCCAAGGGGTTCTTACATGGTGGGGAACATGGGAGAAAGGAGGAGGTGGTGTGCAAACTTAAATTTTTTTTTTATCAATTCCCCAAATGGTGAAGCTGTATGTATTTATTATTCAGCCTTCTCAGGCTAGAGGTTCAGAAAAAACTGAAATAAAACTTTTATCGAGCAAATGAAGATCTCTGAAGTCTTTGGATCCCCTCGAAAGGGGAATTTTTTTGTCTGACATCATCAATAATAAAATCTACAGCAAGCAAAGCAACGGCAAAGCTTCATAATGTATCACATTTGCAGACAGAGAACAGCAGTTTTGAATTAATTAAACGGGACTCGCACGCATACAGACTTTTAAACGATGCGTTTAAAGACTGAGCCTCAATCTTCTGCACCCTTTTCATACGCAGACTCCTCCCTTTCTGGTTATCTAAGGAACCTTCTTATTAAAAGCACTAAGCTGGCAACAACTACCATAGACAATTACCTGCTCTCCTCGTCCCACATATTAGACAGGGCAGACAGGTTTCCCCTCCTTTGCAATTACCTCCCACAGAGTCCTGTGCCCGGTCATGAAGGGGGGCATTGTGAAGGTGAGTGAAAGTGGAGGAGGGGAGCCACAGCTTCTTTTGTTGTTTGCGCTTTGAAAACGGTGCCTATCACACCACCTGTCAAGGTTGTAACTACCCACCCACTTTTCCATTTCTATCTCCCATGAGTTTCAACTAGGTATAATCATCCATCTCCATAGCAACCAACGCCAGGCGACAAATTAGGATCTGGGTCTTTAACCTCTCCAAAATTCTCTTAATTAGTTTTTTTTATTAAAGCAAACAGGAGAGTTGAGTGTTTTGTTAGAAAATGTTTTTGGCGTTGGGGTGTGTGTATATTTTGGGTTTTTGAGCGTAGTACAGACTGGATGCCATTCTGTCATCCAATATTCATTAGGTTTGTACATAAACGTCAACAAATGAGTTGGAAGACATCTAGTCCATTTCTCGTTTCCACTAGACTTAATTACCTCATCAGGCAGCTGGATACTCATAACGTTCATAAATTCACAGTCATGAGAGAATGCATTATGCCAGGTGCATGTGTTTGTCGCCAACCCTCGAACAGCGTTTCAACTCAATTAGATACTTTATGTTGATATCTACAAAACTGGAAATATATCAGCTGGCTTTAGAGTTCAACTTTAACACCTCAGATGGTTACTCTGGCCAATTTCCTTAGAGGATGTAAGAATATATTTTATAGATTACAAATTATGAATCAGATCTTAGTTCCAAGGAGTTGCTGATGACCCAAGAACAAGCCGTGTTACCCCGGGTTTCCACAGGAGCCGTCAGCAGCACGTTACTGCAGCAGCACGTCATAGCTGCTGATAGGAACCGCTGTGGTCAACAGAACCTTTTCCACTGGAGCCGTCGGCAGCCATCAGCAGCGCGAGTCGGCCGCGTCTCAGGAGCAGCATGTCGCGGCCTTTACGCGCCGGTTCTATTTTCTACGCGCGACGCCTCTGAAACGGGTCAAGTTCGACATTTTTGGGGAAGGAAAGACAGGAAATCGGACGCGGAAATGGAGAAAAGCTCCCGAGATTTTCAGAATAAAGAACGTACTGCCTTCCGGTTGCTTTACTTTTAAAAAACGTTACTAACTGTGCGGCCCCGTGAGAAGTTATCACCTAGCTAGCGGTCTCCTTTGTTTTTCAGGTCCGTATTGGCGATTATAAAACGGACAGAACATAAAACACAAACCATGTTGTAATTTTCTCCTGCTTGTTGTTGTGTTTACTGACGAAGTTACTCGTGTGACTTCATGCTCGGTCGGTGACAGCTGCTCCCCTGCTGCTTCGCGTCTCGTGGGAAGGGCCAAGCAGCAGTTTACGCGAGCAAGACGTGCTGCTGCAGTAACGTGCTGCTGACGGCTCCCGTGGAAACCCGGGGTTACTCTCACGTTATGAGAGGAAGTAACTTTTTATTTGTATCCAACTAGTAAAGTTACATAACCTAGAAATCTAGACAGGCAGTAGCTGAAGCAAAATGATTTTGCTCTGCATGTCGGTCTATGCTCCATAGGAGCCTCAGCAGGCCCAACCAGTCTTTTGTCTTGCCAATGATAGCGCTCTATCGGTTTGGTGGGCCATCACAGCGTTCTTACAGTTTGGTGGACCAATGATAACGTTAATACAGTTTGGTGGGCCAATCACAGCATTCTCAACCTCACCCCTGCCACGTGGTCCTCAAGGGATACCATACCATACCAATTTTATTTATATAGCACATTTAAACACGGCATGAGAGCCGACCAAAGTGCTGAACAAAACACACAATAAAAACAATCAAAAATAAAAACTAAATCCATTAAAATCAAGTAATCCAACCCTAAAAGGAAAGGTAGAAAGGGAATAAGTTAGACAGAATTAAAAGCCAGAGAATAAAAGTGAGTTTTTAAACGAGACTTAAAAAGGGAAAGAGAGGAAGAGAGTCTGATCGGGAGGGGCAAGTGGTTCCAGAGCTTCGGTGCACAAACTGAAAAGGCGCGCTCCCCGCGGGACTTACAGCGAGAGCTAGGGACATGTAGGAGGTGTTGGTCAGCTGATCGGAGAGATCTTGTAGGGACATATGGGTGAATGAGCTCAGACAAGTAGCCAGATAAACCATCAATCTTGCTTAATGGTCAGCTTTCTTTGTGGGGTCACCCATGAAGACAGTGGAAGGGTTAAGAAGAGCTGGAGAGTGTCACTGGGAGGAGGGGTGTCTACAGTAGGCTTTCCTCTGAACTTTCATGATGGAGCCATTTAAATGCAGAAGAAGAAGGAAGAAGAGTGTCTATTAATTCTGTGAAGTGTCCATCACAGAAGCATTATTTTGCTTCATACACTGTAAATCCTGTCTCAGCAGCTGCAACTGATACAATTACAGCTTTCTAAAGATCAGCGCACAACCCAAAGTGGAATCAATCATAACAAGACCTTGTGACAGTGTTATAATTGAGGTCATGTTTAGGATATGAGGCGTATTATGTAAAGACACCCATTTTAAATTACATAGCAAGAAAATATTAGAGTAAAATATTAAAATCAGTAGGTTCTTGAGTCGTCTTTATTGGTAATTTTGCTATTTTATATTGTAATGGTAACCATTTAACAATAAAACTAAGTTGGTTTGCCTCACCATGTGTTTTTTTTCCTCCATGGAAATACAAGCTGAAGACATAAAAAACAAACATAATCATGATGTATTTTAGTTCTTCTTTTCATGGATTAAGAAAAACAAGCCCCTTCATTGAACATGATCAAATCATTTGCCATGATGTTTGCAGGGATTATAGCCAAGATGATGAAAAACTGTATAACGAAGCAAGAGGATTGCAAGGGATTGTTCATACGCGACCGTAATGATCTAATCATAGACTGATGAAATCAAACATGAGAGTCAGATTTTCCACATCCAGATGAATCCCAGAGACCTTTATGTCGGATTTGTGTTGACGTAAGTCCCTCACGGTGGGGACTCTGCGATCAGTGATGACGTAAGTCCTTCACGGTGGGGACTCTGCAACTCAAGACATGCTGTATGGTGCGCAGTAATCAGTTTGACTGTTTTAATCACAATCTTTCCTTGCTGAGCTTTAAAGCTTACAGCAGTATTAGGGGGTTGATTTAGCTTAGCTCAGTTATTTTTAGGACTCTAAATACACGGGGCTTTTTTTAGTTTTTGACTTTTCACATTGTGTCTAGACTTTTCAACCCAATTCCTCAAAACAAATCCTCTCCCTGTGCATCTCAGCTTTTATTATTGCAGAGAGCCTTTGTTATAAATCTTTTTGTTTTTGTCTCCATGCTTGTTTGTCATTCACCAGTAACCTTTCAGATATCTCTATGTGTGTTTATATAAATACAGTCTTATTTACATTCTATCACCTGTCCGTCATGGTTTTCACCCATCTGTTGCAAAGTGAACATCTCTCCTTGACTATTAATAGCAGCTCAGGTAAATCTAGCACTCATTGACCTCTGCAGCCTCTAGCATTCCTCAAACTCATCATTCTGCACCATCTGGTTGTACGCAAATATAATTATTTTTTTAATTTACGCAGTAGTTAAACACAGCAAATCAGTTGCACAGTTTTAAGATCTGTTTCTGCTTAGAAGAGCTAGTTTAAGGTAGCCTAGTGAACTAGACCAAATTCTTGCTTTGCAAAGTTTGGTCTAGGAACGCTCCACTGGAACCTCTGCAGCCCCTAACAGCATTCTGGCTGGCCAATCACAGCTCTCTAGAGGGGTTTCAAACACATAAAGAGCTGTGATTGGTCCATAATGGTGGGCCTTTTATAGTGCTCTATCTGCTTGGTGAACAAATCACAGAGCTTTATCCGCTTTGTGGGCCAATCAGGACACTCTATATATGCCTGGTGGGTGGGATGATGCAACAGAGTGAAACAAGATGGCGACAGCTCATTTGAAACTGCTTTTACGTCAATTTTGGACTGTTAGAACTTGGGCTTCATTAGAATCAGGAGCAGATAGATGTATTTAAGTGCATTTTTTTTTTTGAAAAAATTAGGTGTTTTCTCCTTCAACTGTGGACCACCTCATTTACCGATGGCTGTTGTGGTGAGTATGTCACATTCATTGTCCAGTGGAATGTGGAGATCATTTGAAAGACTAGGGCTGGGGGTAAACGATTATTTTTAAAACGATTATTCTGACGATTATTTTATCGAATAGTCGACTATTCCAATGACTATTTAGAAAATTAATCTAATGATTATTTTTCTATTGCACAATTAACAAAAACCAGAAAATCTCAAATAAATTCCTCAAAAAATTGATAAATTCTTACTGTAAGAGAATAAACACTACAGGCCTTCCATTTTGTATAACACTGCTTTTATTGTGTTGCGGTTGGTTATGTTCTGGTGATGTGTAGAACTTGGGAGTGCAGGCTGCTGCCTGAGAGGTGGTAAAAGATGGAGTGTCTCCATGCTGCTTTGTTTTGGTCACTTATGAGCGTGAGGCGAGTGGTGTTACGACCCTTCCTGGGGAGTTTGGCTCGTGTGCAAAAAGGAAGGGACAATAACGGGATTTAAAAGTTAAAATGATGACCAGGTTCATTTACAACTACAAAAAATCATAAATCTTTCCATCCACAGGTTGGGAATAATAAAACTAATTCTGCCTGTGGGGAATTAAAACAACGTACAAATAACTAGGGATGTCCCACTGGGCAAAGATTACTGGGTTCTGGCCCAAAATAAGGATCTCCAAAAGTCCAAACTCTAAACTGGGTGGTTAAACCAAACTCAGTTTACCCACAACACTCTAAATGTAATAAAAGGGAGATCTGCACCACAAAAAAGATGAACTCTAAACCAAAACGTAACAGCTTATCCCAACGCAAGAAGCTGTTAGCGAAGATGCTAACAGTAGCTTTACCAACATTAAGTTCAAGTTACCAAGTTTAAATAAAACAAAAACACCCAGCAGCAAACAGACCGCACGGAGGAGAGACTGCTACCACCAAAACAGCTCTCCTAATGTCTGAAAGAAGCTCCTTAATGAAGGGAGAAATGCTCCCGGTGATGTCCTACATCTGCGGTAGAGACGAAGCAGCGCATCTGACCCCGGAAGTTGTTGTCCGTTGCCGGGAGATGAAGGCGGGCAACACAGGAAAATAATCTAGTAGTGGACGGACGTTGTTCCGGGTCTTCGGTATTTGGCGGAGATGTTAGTGAAGGCAGAGAAGAGGGTGAACTAGAGGAAAAACAGGCAGATTCCTCCTCTATTTACAAACTCCTGGGGATGCAACAAGTGGGCGCGGTGCGTCGACTTCCGGATCTGACGTCGACAAATTTTTAGAATCGAGCCGTCGACGTCGTCGAGGCTTCGCTACAGCCCTATGAAAGACAACGGTAGAACCCGCCCCACAACCAAGAGCCGTCAATGGAGCGTTGCCGGACTAAATAATACATTTATTTAGTCTGGCTTGCCAGGCTAAGTTTAAGGTGGTGGCTGAAGAAAACAGCACGAAATGAAATATACGTATTTTCTTCTATTATCTTTGTTTGTTACATGAAGGAAAATAACTTTCTGACGGAGTCCTGAGGCCACATTGAAGAGTCGACTGAAAGATCTCTGATGTATCCTAGACGAAACGTCATAAATAAAAATGGGGAAAGAATAAAATATAAATAATTTTAACCCTCCCACTGTCTTTATGGGTGACCCCGCGAGGAAAGGTGACCATTGAGCAGGAGTGATGGTTTATCCCTTGAGGTCCACGTGGCAGGGGTGAGGTGGTGCTGACTCCTCACTCCTGCCCCATGGATCCAAGGGATAAACCAACACTCCTGCTCAATGGTCAACTTCCCTCGCGGGGTCACACCCATTAGGACAGTGGGAGAGTTAAAAACAGAGGTGCTCTGAATTTTGTACTAAAGTTGGGACTTTAGAGTGACATCAACAAGGAAGGAGATTTAGAAATTTTAACGTCTATAGCTCTTGCTCCCCATCCCCTTCTGGAAGGAGCTTAATGCTACTTTGTAGCGCTAACAGACAAGTAATGTTTTCAATATGCTCCTGCTCAGACACATCTGATTCTAACTGCTGAATTGTCTCCTCAGCCTTCATTGGGTTCTGCAGAAGCTGCCAATCACCTGTTTTAATCAAATCTGCAGTGTTCAACTAGGGAAACATGTAAAACCAGCAGGAATCCTTGCGATGCTAGCATAACCCTGCTAATGCTACAACAGGCTAAGACAATAAGACAATAGTCCGATGTATTGTAAGGTTGAATGCTACGCTAATCACTTAGCTCTAATAAACAAAAGATTAATTCAATTTCGCTCCCCTCCCTCCTCTTCCACAGTTAGTTTGAAGTTTACAGACTGACATTTATTCAATTCAAGTTAGCATTCAAGCTAGGTTTGTGTGCTAACCTGACGGTGCAGTGCATTAAGCATGGGTGCAGTGCATCACCCATGGTGCATGCTCGGAACTGGGATGCATTCGCGTTGATTGACGGCTCTCTCTTGTGGATATTCAATTCTATTGGTCAACACTTTAGGCTTGTATAAATGGTTCTGTAAGGCCTGACTCGAGCTGAGCTGGACCGGAGCGAGAGTTCGGATTGTTGCGTCTATTTTGACCCAAGCGCGGAGTGACTGACGCCGGGCAGATTGACACGCGTTTGCTCTAGGAGTCAAACCGTACAAAGCTAGTGAGCACGGTGGCTCCAAAAGGAAACAAGTTGACTTACTGTGAGTCAGCAGGGTGGGTGGCTTGGGCTGATCTGGTCAGAACAGGCTTGAGTAATCCGATAGGATCTGGTAGGAACTCGGAACATAGTCTGGTTAGGAACGATGACTGAGTGGTTTGGTGTTGAGCTGCACTTCCTTATGTAGACGTGGCGGGTGACGTGAGCCGGAAGGCTGGCGCTGGGAATGCTGGGTAGTGGAGTTCGACCGGGCTAAGTGAGTGTGGGTTCCTCCGGGGGAGGATGTTGAGGGTTGAGAAGGAGGCAGCATGACAGGTTCATGAGTCATGACCCCTGAGACCAGGGGGAGGGACTTAGGGGAAATCTAAATTATGAAAGAGTACCTACTTTATATCATAGAACAGATAGTAAAATTGAAGCATTTCTAAAGTTTCTTTAAACATTTTAAAATACGTACCCCAGATTTAAGGGCTTATTTGTTAATCTTGCACATCTTTGACTTATTACCTATTTTTTTCTCATCTTGACACATTTTAAAGAGAGCTATAATTAACAAAATACATAAAATAGTCTTTAATTAGAACATTCTGATTCTGGAAATTTAAACCTTCTTTATGGGGGATCTGTTATTGCTAATGCCTTTAATTGGGTTCTTAGTAGTGGTGCATTCTCAGACTGTAAAATCAAAAATACAGATTTTTGATTTTGAAATTGGCCCACCACCAATTGAGTCAATCATACAGAATGATCACCAGTTAACATCTCATTTTTGTTGTTGTTGGATCAGCTTTTGCCTTTTCTGTCAAATGCAGATTGATAAACACCTTTCCACATACCAGAAACCACACAGTAGTTCCTGGTCCTGCTTTTAGGAGCCTGCAGCAGCGCAGAAATAAGCAGAGCTGCTGCTCTTTTAAGATGGCTGATTTCATTTCCCCAGTTGACAGGTGCTCATTGTCAACGGGTAATTTTGCCCTTCCTAGGTTGGGCTGCACTTTTTTGTGCAAGTAGTAAGGCAAAAATCTACTCGGATAAGACTGACGGCAACATGCAGGATGGAAACCATTGGCTCGTTCAGCATCAACAGGAAAATCATATTAAGGTTGCTAGTGAGCGTTAATCCATGTTAAAGTTGTCCGTGCAACTTCCTCTCTCCTCTGTGTTAGATGACGCTACAACTATTTTCTGAGCATCTATATCAGCTTCCGAATCGAAGCCTTTAGCTGTGGGTGTCATCTGCAATCAGGTTTAGTTGGTAGACAGAGTATCAGATGTGTGATCCTCCTCTCCCACTGTGTTGCCGTGACTGTTGATCAATCCACGGCAGGCCTTTTTGGAAAAGTTGGCGAAGAGGGGTTCGATAACACTGTATGCGGTGTGTAATCTCATCTGAGCGGCTGTCATATCAGACAGGGCTGTTGCACTGACACGCCGCGCTCTCCCAGAGTGGCAAATTAAATTGCTCAATTAGATTGACGTGTGTGCAGCTGAAGCCTGGAGCCGCGCTAATCACGTCTGGACAGTGTGCATTTGGTGTTTGTGATGTGATTAATCCATGTGAGAGTGTGCTGATTGGCTCCTTAGTCTTTAACATCTTCAGAGTTTAATATTCATCCTTTTAGCAGTCAGTTGTGGCAGATTTAAACTTTTGTTTTTCCTCTCTGCAAAAAATAAACACCCAGCCTGTGTGGGGCTGTGATGAATGTTCAAGGGGAAGATTGCAGTTTGAGATGCTGTTGTTCTCATTTTTCTGTACAGATCCGGTCCTTCCTTCCATCGACAGATTTAATACACATCAGCCACTTTATTAGGTACACCTTACTAGCACTAGGTAGGACCTGAGGTGTGGACTCGAGTCATTATTTTATTGACTTCTTACTTGACTTGATGAAATCTATAAAGGCTTACGACTTAACTTGGACTTGAACGCCAATGTCTTGTGACTTGAATCGACATGCATCTGTTGACTTGATGATGACTTGAGCATATTTGCATATTTGATATTTTAGCACAAAAGTGGCACGACACGGACAGAAATCATGAATCATTCTTTGTTCTGGGTTTGATCTTGTTCTGCTAAATGCAGCAGCACTTTGTTTATAATCAGTTTCAGTTGCATTTTCTGCTTGTTTGAGCAAATAAATGCAGCTTTAAGAAGCTTTATTTCTGGAATTTATTTATTATCATCGTCATTAGATTGAAGTTGGACAGATGACTTGATTATGACTTGAAAATTCAAAGTTAAGGACTTGGACTTCCGCATCATTGACTTTGGACTCGACTTGGACTTGGTTGTCTTTGACTTGGACTTGACTCGATACGTGACTGAAAAGACTTGTGACTTGCAATGCAGTGTTTTGGTCACACCTCTGGGAAGGACCCCTTTCCAGTTTTAGATCCACTTTAATGTCAAAGGTTGAACAGGATGCAGGAAACATTCCTTAGAGGTTCTGGTCCATACTGACATGACAGCATCTCGCATTTGCATCAATGGTGATTCTTCCGTTCCACCACATCACAAAGGTTATGGACTGCATTGAGAGCTGGTGACTGTGGAGGTCGATGGAGTCCAGTGAACTCATCCTGTTCTAGAAACCAGTTTGAGATTATCTAAGCTCTGTGATATGGTGCATTATCCTACAGGAAATAGCCATCAGAAGATGGGTTCACGTGGTCATTAAAGGTGTGGAGCACTGGTTTAATCAATAGATTTACAGCAGTCTCTAGTAGGAATTAATGCCTCGTAAGTTGTACTCTGGGGAATAAACACTGTGGTGCAACAGTTTACCAGTTTCAGGAACTAGAAGTTAGCCACATCAGAGATGAGCTTCAGACGATGGGATTTTAAGTCTTATTTCATGATATTTGGACATCTCACCTTGGATTGGCTAACAGGAAAGTGGCTCTACCACTGACTATGTTTTGATCTACAACGCTGACATTGTATCTCCACAAATAACACAAGCCTGGAGGAGTTCTGCTGTGTGGTGGAGTTGCTAATGCTAACAGTTAGCTTCTACTAGCCGAGTCATTCTCCTCTGTTTACTGGATGCTGAAATAACAACAGCCTTCCCCGTTGTGAGTTGAGATGGGGGAGTCCATGGATGTTAAATGACAGTGTGTCGTAGATCTTTTATCTTTTATGCTATATTTTTCAGATATCTGTGGTTTATTTGCCTTCCTAAAGAAATCCAAACTTATAGTTGTAAAAAGATGAATAAATAAATTAAATGTTGCATTTTTCCATGATAAAACAAGTCTAGTGAGAGACCAAACAAAAACAATAAAACTCTACATAATATCTAAAATTCTCTGTTGTATTTTCTCCATAAAACAATACGTATAATCTAAACCACTGCTTCTGTTTTTTTCTGAAACCTCCATCATCTTCTCCTCTGCTGGTTTCATAATTGCTCAGATTTATTTATTCTTTGCCTTTAATATCCCTTGATTGATCAATTCTTTGTCCTCTGCTCTAGTTTGTCATAAAACAGCTCTAAGAGGCCCAAAGCAGCAGCAGATGCAGGCCAGTTTGACTGGATGATTACCATAATGTTGAAAATTGAGACACTAAGGTGAAATTTATGGAGGCTGAGAAGGATGATGGGGGTGAAATCATGACTGGATGTTCCCAAATTTCGTCATTGCAGTCCATTCCTGGTAATCTGTCATGTAGTGAGTCTAATAGCGGCTTTTTAGCTGCTGTAATATACTGAACAGATGCTTTGCACAGAATTTGTACGCATGAATCTTGTAACCATGGCAGAAGGCACAGAAGATTCCATTTATTCTATTTTATTTTTATTATATAATATAATATAATATAATATAATATAATATAATATAATATAATATAATATAATTTAATGATTTTTACATGAATGATTCAATCTTGGTCTTTACTGAGGTGTTAGTCAGAAACACTTTAAAATTAGCAAGATGCTTTTCATGGCTAGCACTTTCCAAAAACATTACTACAACACTTTGTGTTAATAAAATGTATGTAATACAATCAAAAGCTTTAACGACTGAGAAATGGGCCAAAAATGTATGCTTAAGAAAGTTTTGATTCAGTATTTTCACGTTTAGCATGAGTTGATACGGAGTTACATGTCGGTGATCCAGCAGCTTGGCTGGTGTGTGATTTTTTTTCCCACTTCCCAGATTAAGCTGTGCGGTTTTCTGAACTTCCCACCCACCTTCTTCATCTTCTGCTGCATCTTTGCAGACAGAGGTGCTACATCACTGTCTCAAACCTGACACGGCTTTGCATAGTACTCCCTGAAGCTGGGCTAACTTTCTCTAGCCTTAGAAACTAAACAATATGTCTCGGTCAAGTCCCCATAATTTGGGTCTGGATATGAAGCAAAACCGCTGGGGGCTGGTGTCAGAAGCGAGCAAATTCTCATTGACTCCCATGTTAAAAATACCAATTTCACAGCAGAAATAAAGTAAGTAAGTAAGTAAAGTTTATTTATATAGCGCCTTTCACAGATATAAATCACAAAGCGCTGTACAACATGTTTACAGCCTGGTTCCAAAACATGTTTTAGGTTTAATAGATCTAGTTTACACTCATGACAACTCTGAGGGAGGTGAATTTCTTTGTCACGCTTCTGTTTAAGTGTATTAAATGCCTAAAATTGTGAATAATTAATGAGCATCAGACCCACGTGACCGCAGAGCTAGCTCCGGCGAAAGGCCTCAGCCTAAAAACTGTTCCATGATTTTCAGTCTCTCAACTTAGACCTTTGGTTGTGCCGTTTGTGCATTCTGTTTGGGTATTATTTGTGCAATTGCTGGACAAAATGACTTGCTGTGGTATTAATATCACTAATAGAGCGTCAAAAGGAGTCTCCACTTCTTTTTTTCATTATGTAAAATTATATTCATGTATTTTAGGTCACTGCCGCTCTTGCACTAGCTGAGCTTAGATTTTAACATGCACTGTTTAACCATGAAATTTAGATTTAATAGGGTAAAACCCAGTGCATTTAACATAATGCTGCGTTTTAGAAAATGTTGGTGGATCTGGGTTCCGACTATTGGTCTCCCACCCCTCAGCGGCAGCTCGGCGCATCTCTGACGGCAGCGCTGTGTGTGCTGCCGGCTTGTGGAGCTCTCGGATGGAAACCGATGTTTTCCACCCGGTTTTACCCAGCGGTCAGCACTGACTCAGAATTCAATTCTATTCAAAAATACTTTATTAATCCCAGAGGGAAATTAGAGAAAGAAGCTCCGGTGTTGTGCACAGTTAACTCCGGTTGTAGCTAGGTAGCTACTTCCGTTAGCTTAGTCTCCGTGTTAGCTTTGGGGATTCTTTTGAGCAGAGAGGATGCAGAGCGCTGATCATTGATGCACTCCAGGCAGCTGTGTCCTGCGCCTGGCCACAGTGCCATTTCAAGGCATTTCAGGGGCCAAGGCAAGAATAAAGCCACCCCAGAAATTAGGACTCTAAATCTTGCCTCTGCTGCAGCAGACATGTCTGCGCTGAACCAGGTGTCCCCCTTCCAAAAAATTGAAACAAATAAATATGTTTCTGAGCTCATTTTGCCAGTCTAAGGAGAACAAACGGTGGTGTTGAAATCTAATTACACCTCCTTGTTCTGAGGAGTAACTAACCAGAAGTCTTTACACTCTTAATCAGAGGGATTTGTCTCTCAGACTTGGATCTTGTTGTAGGGATAAGACAGGATCTGCTAATAGCAATCTCACATAGAGCTTCTGTTTTCTAATACGGTAGAAAACTTAGGAAATGTTAGAAAAAAATTTATCTAAATACAATATTATTTACATTATCTTCTCAGTTTTTTCACATTTCCTGAGTTTTGAAGGATTGTTTATTTTTTTTACAAGATTTCAATTTATTTAAACTGTTTTTATTACAATCATTTTTTATATTATTTAAAAAAGATAATTGTAGTAGAAGCTGTAAGCGATTTGTTTTGTTTTAACACGATCGACAGCCTGTTTTTACAATTTTAAATTTTTTTTTTGGAAACATGATTATACCAACTGCAGGATAATGGCACTGTCTGTTTCAGGTTTCTTTGTTTGGATGGTAGCCAACTCCTTTGGAAGCTTCAGTCAAAAATACTGTTATTTAATCAGAATCAATCATGACCATACATGAGTCTACAAAAAAGCTTCAAATAAAAATAAGCAAGTGTTGATGTTAAAAGCAACAATTATCAAACTATTTAAGAAAATATGGAACAACATCTGCAATGATAACCCTTTCTCTTCTGAATCCCTCAAATGTGTGAGGAAATGTACATTGAAGTAATTTTAAAATCCTTCCAAATATTACACATGTTACCAGAGGAGGCGCTGTCTCTGTATCGCTTGAAGGAGGAAAAGTACTGACTGGAACCATGTTGTTAGGAAAAGGCCCAATCCCAATACTCACACTTCCACCCTTGTCCCCTTCAATTGCGCGTTCCCGGCCATGAGTGCGAGTGCGTAGGTTGTCCTGATCCTCGTGTGCGGAAGCTGACCACGCCCCTTTTTCACCTTTGATCACTTTGACAAAGTCCGCATCAATGCAGACTTCGGGCAATCCATTGCTGCGGTGGAATTTGAGAAGAAGGCGGAGCAGGCTAAAGTGCCTTTTTTGAAAATATGTATTTTCAAATGAAAGAAGTTAATTTTAAGATGATTAATGTTATTTATTCATGCTCTGAATATTTTAAACAAATACAATGACAGCAATTAATGTAAATTTATTCAAATAATTGTTTATTTGAAAGTTGTTAATAAAGATTCAGAAAAGTGGCACAAACAGCGACCGGCATCCTGGCATGTGTCGCAGTTGATGATGCAATGCTCCCTGTCCCAATTTGGCATACTTGTTTATGACGCACTCAAAGCCTATGCACCTCTTCTAATTGCACTTCACAGAAGCGTGTAGAGCACAATGCGAGAATTGGGATTGGGCCAAAGTTGATGCACCTGGGACAGGGGGGGGGGGGGGGGAACACCCACAAAAGACACCATAGGTAGAAAAAAACAATTAAGTTACCTAAAGTAGAGTCAAACTTTTGTTTTTTTTTTAAATCACCTAAAGTGTGTTTAGAGAGAGAATCTCTTTACTTTCAGGCACTGAAATGAGCCTCCCTATATCTGGTGGCCAGGTGAGGAGCTGTCATCAATCGAGAGCTGAGTTTAGAGATCCTACTCCTACTCATCAGAAATAGTCAGCTGAGGTGGTTCATGCATCTGATCAGTTAACCTCTTGGGTAACTATGTGTGGAGGTTTTCCAGGGACCAGTAGGAAGAGACAGTGGAACCTGCAGGAGGGATTATAATCCCCCCAGCCATGGAAAGCTTTGAGATCTCCCAGGATGAGCTGAAGATTCTTGGGGTATCTGAGCTTCCCATTGGTATGCTTTGTCTGTGACCCAACCGTGAAGTGTAGCTGCAATACATTTAAGTACTTTTTGGGATTTCTTGTAGATTATTGCTGCAAAATCCTGCATCCACATGAAGCATCATGATTAGTACCTTCATAATAAACCTGCCATATGCAGTCTGATATGTTTATACTGCCCCCTGGTGGAGGATCTACCGGTGAAGGGCCAGTTTTATTTATTCAAACTTGTTTCTTCTTCTTCTTGACTCACCAGTGAATCACCTGTCTTTAGTTTGTTTATATTGTTAAATAATTTAAAAAAATTAATAGTTTTTATACTATTATCTGGCAACAAACAGTTCAATTTTAAAAGCTAGGTTTGCATAACTATTTTTCAGGCTTAATAAAAATAATTAGTTTGTATCTGTTGTAAACTTTGAAAAACCAAAATCTGCCCCACAACTAAAACAAAAAATACCCATAATGATTTCAAATATGTTAAATCCTAAACTTTTACTCAAATTAAAACGTTCAATCAGGTTTTAGCTTACTCGACAACTTCAAGGAGACTAAAGTACAACGTTAGTATTCCGGTCTCCTACAAGAGCCCATCGTGATTGATGGACATGGCATTTCTCAGTCCCTGTTTCTTTCTATCTTTTTCATGTTCAATTCAATAACCCCACTTAATCCTGCTCCTTCTAAATCCACTTTCTTCTCACCCACAGTTGCTCAGCTGGCTCTCGCCATCTAAAGTCTATTGAACTACAGAGTCTCCTCCTCTGAGCACTGTATGTGGCAAGATGAGCTTACGCCATGCATAGCAAGCAACCAGACCTGGTTAATATCTCAGACATATTAGCCGGCTGAGCTTTTGTCCGTGGCGGCAGGTAGCATTAGCGCTAACAAACTCCTGAATGGCCTTGTGATTGATAATTGGATGCAGGCTTCCACTGGTGGCAGAACAGCATAATTAGTGTGAATTCCTGCATCTGTATCAATTAGATTCACTTTAATGGTGTCACAAGCATAGCTTATATACTGACCTCATCTTTAATATCTTATTCAATCAACTTCATGCTGTGAGTTGGCAGCTAAGATGAGAAAGTTATAACTAAGATTTCTTTGTCTTATTACTCTTGGATGCATTAAAACACTTCATCTTTGAAATTTGATTTGTCTAATCTGCTTATCATTATTGCTCTTTTGTTGTACTAAGTCAGTGGAATTTACAATGGCCGTTAGATGTCATTCCACGAATGTCTGCTAGAATCTGTATGCGTGTCATGCAGGTTGTGATGGCTGAATAAAATTAGAGTGGAGATGTCCCTTCTCAAATGCCTCCTAAGGGATTAGATAATGTATGTGTGTGGGTCTTCAGACCATCAGCGGAGCCAGTGAGAACATGAAACAAACTTTAGCCAGTAATTGATCATGTGGGCCGTTCCATCTAATGTAACCTCACTGGCTGGTACTGACTGGACTTTGACAGCCATGATGAATGAACATCCACCAGTCAGTGTTTCTGTAATGGTTTTCCATGTGCTGTGCTTTCTTACATGCATAGAAATGTGGCTTGTGGTTTGTTATTTTTTCTTTTGTCAAAGATTATCGGAACAGACCAGCGTTGTTACCGTCTTTATGTTGTGTGTGAATGTGATTGTCATTGTGTGGGTGAATAACCGATGTATTGTGAAGCGCCTTGGGGTGGTATAACCCTAGAAGCATATTACAAATACCGAACATTTACCATTTTTTACTATATTGCTTCAAAACGATGTATAAGGTATTTTAATGTGAGCTCTGAGATTTGTGGGGATTTGGGAGGAAGTTCATGGAGCTACTAATCGCTGACGCAATATGCAAGTCTCACACAAACGCACACACCACCTTGGACCCAGTGCTCTCTCTTGTTCCCTGAATCTCCTCCACACCTTGGGGCAGCAGAGACCAGTGAGTGCACTAGGTTGGTGCACACCCTGCCGGTGCAAAGGGGATCCCTGCCCCTCCCACCCAACACTCGTGGTTTTATGTTGTGATTGTCTGACTATCTGCTTTTATGCTTGAGGTGTTTTTCCTGAACCCCAGCTATTCCCTCTGTCAGGGGCAGGGTAGGTGGGGAATTTCACCTCCGATGTCACCCCTCTCTCTTATCTTTTCCCATGAGCACAATGGGAGTTCCATAATGGTGCATACCCAAAAGAAAACTGTTTCCTTGCCTGTGTTTTTGTGTGCTGTATGTCTGATCTCGGAATGGTGGTTCTGTCAGGAAGAGAGAACCACCATAAATCTGGCCATTTGTTAAGTAGCAGCTACGCTAGGGGAAAGTAGATTCTGTGATGACAACATATATGCGACGTACCACTGCCTGATTTGTAGTCATGCTAATTCCGAACTTTTACAAGCTTATAAACCTCAAAATATGTGGCTGGTGTGGTCAAAACATATATCATTGCTTTTCACTTAAATTGAAGTGCAACATATGTGCGAATCAGGGAGTAAGGCAAAGCGGATTGGAAAATAGCCCTTTTAGCCACGTTGACTTGCATTTGTTTTTTCGTTCTTCTGGGGACCCATGAGCCAACCTTAAAGGGAGGAGACTTAGGTTCCCTATACAGTATAACTAACAAAGGCCTGTTCTGATTTTGAATACCCTGGACAGATTAGACTCCCCCTGGCAACACGGAGACTAACAACGAGACTGAAAGCTGATTGGACAAAACAACGAAAATTCACATACACGTACAGAACATGGCAGAGCCAAGAGAAATGTTCTCCAAATGAATAAAATCAGTTGTAATTAAATTAATACAATTTCATTGAACAAACATATTTTTTAAGTTATAAGTTAGTAATTCTGATCACGTTTGCTGGCTCTGACTGCACACCACTGTAATAACTTTATATAAACGTAATATTCAAAGTGATTCAAAACTATTTATTATTATTTATGTACCACCTTACAAGCATTTGTGAATGCAGGGCCGTCAAATAATAACTTTGTGTTGTGTTAAAAGTGCATATTTGCATTAATTCAAATGACCAAAACTGTTTGAAGAATCAACTTGAAGCTCTTCAGAGTCTGACCTGATTGCAGATTTTCCTTATTATTTATTCGAAATTCACGTTATTTTTTAAAATACCGTATTTTCTGGACTATAAGTCGCATTTTTTTTCATAGTCTGGCTGATCTTGCGACTTATATACCAAATTATGTATACAGCACTGCTGCGGGCCGCTTCGGACCAAGAATGAGCTCCCCTACCCCGCCATCACCTGCTGGAGACCGTTGTGCGCTGCTGCGGGCCGGCTCCGGTCCAGGTTTCAGCTCCTTTGCCCCGCTGCTGCAGCTTGTGGCGGGGTGCTGCGGGCGCTCTCCCCGCCCGCTGGGAGGGTTTGAAACACCGCCATCCTCTGCTGGAGACCGTGGTGCGCTGCTGCGCCCTGATTGTTTATTCTGTTATTGTTACCGGTATTTGTCTTGCAATGTGAAATGCTTGGTCTCAGATTTTGTAAGAAAAATAATAAAATTTCCCCCCAAAATGCAACTTATAGTCCAGTGTGACTTATATATGTTTTTTTTCTTCTTCTTCATTATACATTTTATGGCTGGTGCGACTTATACTCCAGAGCGACTTATACTCCGGAAAATACGGTAAATGTATTTAATATTACGTATGTTTAAATATGCAGCCTTGTGGAGAACTTAAATGCATGATTTCACACATTTAATTCAAGATAGAAGTGATGGAGTGTATGTTCGTATCATTCCTAATATACACACTGCGTGGCACCCCGTTATTGCCTTTGTCTTGAGAGAATCCCTCAGGGTGTTTCTATATTTAGCTCAGGACTGCAGAAATAAATGGGGTCTGAGAACGTGGAAACTCAAGGAGTGCACTACGATGGATTGATCTGCTCCCTGTATCCTCTGAGTCAATCAATCTTCCTGGCTTTGGTGCTGTTTTCTAAGGGAATTTTTCACACTCTCCTGTTTTGCCTCCGACTGGTGAGCTGCTTGTGGTCTTAGATAACCTGAGGACATTAAATATCTACGAGTACTTGTCAGTAAATGTAGCTAGACTTCTGTTCAGTAAGCAAAACAAGAACCTTTTTTATTTTGAAATAACAATTCATATAGGAATACACTTGATTTTGTTCCTGTGTAACATTTGTGGATGCACAAAATACTGACACATCTAGACCTCTCCCTACCTCAGCAGATGGCCCTTCACAGTTATGCAGACTAGCTAGGGGCTAGGACTACTCTCTTATGGGATGATCATTCATGAGGCAAACAGATGGATGGTCAGAAAGTGGAGATGTGTTGTAAACTACAGCTATTCAAAAAGCATCCTTACGTCGGCGGTATGATTAGTTTGTTTACTGTAGCAGACGTCAATCTGGCCGAAGCGAATACTTCTGCTGCTGAGATCTGGAGGTGTTGTTTGGGCTGTGCAGTGATAGTTTCTAACATATGGATGCTGGATATGTGACCCAATGTGATCTGGTGATGTTGCTGCCATATTTCAGTCTACTTAGGTCTGAATATGGTACATCCTTAAGATAACTGTGTGTTTATTATGTGGAAAAAATAATTGTAAGGAATTTGAAAAATTGCTCAATGTCAAAATATTTTCTTTTATTAGCGATGCAAGAAATGATTAAGTGGCAGGCAACAAGACAAAAATACTGAAAAAAAATTCATGAAAAGGTGTTCTGGGTCTTGGAGCAGATTTTGATTTTGAATTCCTCTTTTAATCCTAAAATAACTTAGGGATGTGTATCAGTGCACATATGTCGATACGATACGTATCGCGATACAGGGGAGACAATACAATATATCACAATATATTGCGGTACATTCAGTCAGACAATATTAGCGATTTTTTTAGACTTAATTTATTGTAGGAAAATTCAATGAACAGTCCAAACTCATACTTAACATGTTTAACATGAGGTATCTCAATCATAGTAGAGGGATTTACATTTCAATGGTGAAAACAAAACCCAATGCACACTGCTGCCAACTCGGCATTTAAATTGCACCAAAAGAAAATACACAAATTTTTGCATGTAAATTCTTCTAAAAATTTGATACATGGCTTTTGAATATTGATATAATATGGCAGGATAAAATTAGGGATGTCCGTTTCAATATTGATATCAGAAGGAATTCGATATTGGCCCAAATACAGCGTATCGGATTATATTGGATGGTATCAAAAATCTCCGATATAAGCAGTCCGTCCGTTAAGGTTCACATTTTTGCAACCAATGGTTAAGAAAATTTAAAAAATAATTTTCCTACTTACTGTTATTGGCTCTTATTCGCTGATTGAATAATATCA
Source organism: Nothobranchius furzeri (assembly GCF_043380555.1). Lineage (NCBI taxonomy): Eukaryota > Metazoa > Chordata > Actinopteri > Cyprinodontiformes > Nothobranchiidae > Nothobranchius > Nothobranchius furzeri. Next base: position 69,596,425 of record NC_091745.1, read on the forward strand.
CTTGATCAAGCCTTTCATACATTCCACACTACGAAATAGGTAAAAGTATGTTTGATTTGTGCTGATATCGTGTCAGGTTGATATCGGTCAGTACTGAAGGCTGCAATATCGGTATCGTATCGGAAGTGAAAAAGTTGTAACGGGACACCCCTAGAAAAAATATCATATTTTGTGATATAGATATTTTTGATACTCAGCTTTTGAATATCGATAAAATATTGCTGGAAAATATGTCACGATATATTGCCATATCGATATTTTCTTACATCCCTAGTAATAACAGAGCAGCAACGTTTCAGTTTTTACCTAATTTTGCTGACAGTTTTGCCTTCTCACATTTGCCTTCATCAGAGTTTCACCAATGTTGATGTTGTCACTTCCGTTGCTGTTTATCTGTGGGCAGAGGAGGATACTGTCGCCCTCTACTGCTTGTGCCTTCCTTGTCGATTACCACGTCCCAGGAATGAATTTACATACTGGGTCATTCATGGGGCATGGTGATTGACGAAAAAACAGAAAGAACATAACAAGGAATCCAATGTTTTGTTTAAGCAAAGCCCTGACACATCTCTCCAAAGCGTGTTCCCTCTCACTACTTTAATTACAAACATGTGCAGATAAGCTTTACAGTAAAACACCAACAAATAACAAGCAGCATGGCACTGAATCCTGAGAATGATTTAGAGATTTGTGTGACTTAACAGATTTTGGTTCAGTCGCCCAAAGGTATGGCTACCATTTTCATATTCAGCAAGTTTTAAAGCTACTGTAGCTCTTGATAAAATCCAAAGCCTTTGATGTTCCATGTTACAGATGGTTGCATCAGTTCTACCCAGCTATCTAATGTAAGCTAGGCTCATCTCAGGGATAAGCATAAAGGTTTTTCGTCACTTTTTGCAGTTAACGAGGTCCGTTTCAATACTGTTGCACCTCTAAATCTATAGCTGGATCCCCCAAGCAGTCAGTCTGTTTAGTCAGTTTCTTGTAAAACCTTGAAACCATAATTTGTCCTTCAACTCGTTTACAGTTATTCATTAAGGATAATGATTATTTTTCCTTTGTGCCAAGCTGTCTATGTGAGGTTCAGTCCCATTTGCATAATGTTTGGTAATTTGAGAACAAAAATAGGCCGAGGGAAGCTGCCAGGATGGAATACGCACCTCTGAGCACTCCTCGTTTAGTTGGAGGAAAAGAAATGAAGAGTTTTAAATGAGATTCATGAAGACGGCGAAGTCGCACCGTAGCTGTTAACACACATGAACAGATTTTACACAGAATCGCTGATGGAAACACATCAGCTCTGTGTAATCCAGAACCAGCTGCTAAATGCTCGCAACAATCAGTGTGTCATTTCATTCTTCTGCTCCGCTGGTTGATTCCTAAACGACTTGACTTTTCGTGTCACTGTGACTGATTCGTTTCAGCGGATTTTTTATAATCTCTGGGAGAGGGTGCGCTCTATGTGGTTTCCACAAACCCATTTTCATGTTATCATTCAGCGTCACTGCAGAAATTACAGAAGCTCGGCATGTGGGGGAGTTCGGGGCTTTACTCTTTATCACACATGCTTGTGTTGGTAATAGAAGCGTTAAAACGTGAAGGGCTACATTTAAGATTGCTTTTGCAGGGTTCCACATCTTTAGCAAACATTTTTTGGAAGTATTTCACCTTCCATTCAGTCTAAAATGCCTTGATGTTGTTTTGCAGGTGGCCTTAGAGGAGCATCTATCATTGATTCACTGGACACGCTGTATATTATGGGACTGATGGACGAATACAACGACGCCAAGGAATGGGTGCAGACCAGCCTGGACCTAAACTCTGTGAGAATTTAATATTTTTTCTTTTCCTCTTGAAGCTTCTTTAATACAAATCCAACCCTATGCATAAGTATAATCAGCGCTTATTTAAATGGGTTATGTTTAGTACGTAGATGAAAATCAGTGCTTTGTGCAATATGAACTAATCAACTCAACATTTATCAACACCAGTTTATTAATGCTTCTTTATAAAGACAAATTCAATTAAAATACATTAATAATGGAAGCCTTTTTCATCAAAAGTTCAAGACCACTTGAAAAATGGTCCAAAGTCACATGGTTGGATCTTTACAAGGTTCTATGTAGAGTATTTTCAAAATGCTTAAACTGAAACTTTCAACCCTTTAAACTGAAACTTTCAACCCTTTTATTTGAGGATTTAACAAGACTTTTATAATTTTGTAACATTTTAAATTTTATGTCATTTTTAATTTTGGAACTGTTAAATAACGAAGTGAACAAGGCCATTTCTCAAAATGTGTACTCTGTCTAAACTTGTGTACTCACGTCCTTCTAAAAGGACATCAACGTTGGCCCAACGCTAGATCCTCGTGGTAAAAACAGATACAGGGATATATTGTAATTAGAAAAAAGAACAACATAATAAACAAAAACACTCTTTGAAAACAAAGTGTTACAGTAAAGTCAGTTCGGATGTCAATAGAAGTTTTTGATCAATTGCCTATTAATGGTTAATGTGTAAAATGTGTATTCTCCCCGGCGATAGGGGGCAATACCTAAATCATTGCAAGAAAGTTGTGTGTTTGTGTTTGAGTAAGACCTTGCCAATGGATGGCCATTAGGGTCAAAAATCCCTGGGAGAGCAACCTCCAACAAAATGACAGTCACATCAGATTCCCTTTCATCAGTCGCAGCAAGTGAAGAGGTAAATGTGTAAAATAAACGTTAATGTATGGTGAAAGTTTTGTAACAGTTTGTTGCAGATGAGTAAATGCATTTTGTCCTCACGGGCTCCCGTAGAAGGAAGCACAACATCTAATATGGTATCGCCCAGAGACCTACTCCTGTTTCACACTGGAAGCATCAAGAGGCGCGGAACGGCACCAGAGCGTTTTAGTCGCGAGCTTCAATGTGGTCCGTTACACACCGGCAGAGTCTTGGCCGCGGAACGGATTCCTCGCTGTGCTCCTTGCTGGACTCGCGAGATCACAATATCCCTTGAGACGTAAAATGTCACGGTTTGTTTATGCAGTCCTCCATTATCCACCAACTCAGTGGCCTAGTGGTAGAGTGTTGGCCCTGGGACTGGGAGATCGGGGTTCGATTCCCGGTCGGATCATACCAAAGACTTAAAAAATGGGACCCAATGCCTCCCTGCTTGACACTCAGCGTTGGATTGAGGGGTTAAACCACCAAATAGTTCCTGAGCGCAGTCACTGCTGCAGTTCACTGCTCCCTTCCATGGGGCTGGGTCAAATGCAGAGATGAATTTCACCAGTGTGTGATGATGACTATGGGACTTTACCTTTGGCTTGAAACCAAAAAGAAGGAAGTCATGTTTAATATCGCAGTTCGATGTCCTATATGACATGCTCCACCCACTACCACAATTAAAGACATGAAAAGCACACTGCTGCACTTCGAGAATGATACTGGGAGTAAACAACACGTTAGCTTCAAATATATGAAATTGCATCACTTCTGTACTTTTATGTTGAAAATTACCGGGGATTTTAGACTGAAACCGTGTGTGATTTCCTGTCTAGCCCTATGTTAACTGGGGAAATTGGCTTGTCCCAAAAACGGCTCGTGGCAAAAATTGAACTCGATCCTTTCAGCGTGCCGCTTCTGGGACGCGCCTGAAAATTGCAGCTGGTTCGAAACACTCCATGGACTATAATGGATTCTATTAGAAGCAGTGAGGTTCCGCTGCCGTTCTGCGCTGCTGATGCTTTCAGTGTGAAATAGGCTTGAGACCCGCTCCCATGTATTTTAGACCCGATTTTTATGATTATATGTTACAAAGTCGCTAATACTTTTCAGCAACTCAGCATCATTTAATTCATTTTCAACTACATTTTGATGGATGTTTCCAGAGATAATGGTAAAAACGACACATCATCACTTTAATGAAAAACAAGGAAAGAGTTATTTTTTGTTACATTACATTTCCTCATATATTGTCAAGTTATTTCCATCATATGCAAACTGTCACATTTTATTTTATTCCAAATATAGTTTACAAATGAAATCATCCAGATTCCTGCAGCATAATTTAATGTTGGTATTAGCTCTGAAGGACAGGAAAGGACATAATAAATGTAAGATTAAAAAGTTTTTTAAAGAATTAAATGTATTGATGATTCCTTATTCCTCTTTGCTGTGCTGCAGCTCTCCTCCTCCCTTCTCCAGACTAGTAACCATGGCAACTGCAGAAGCTGTAGTGATTGGCACACTCTTTGTAGCCCTTCATAGATGTTTTTGCTCACAGAGTTTCTCCAAGCCATATTTGGAGTGCTATAGGAAGGGCAGTTTGTCATATATGTTCTGTTTGGGTTTTTGTTTAGGCTAAATTAATAGTTTAAATCGAATTAATCTAAAACTATTCCCATCTTTAGTTTCAGTAGTTTCCCTTTTTTAGGGGTGGGAAAAGAAACATGTACAGGGTTACATTTAGACTTTCAAATTGAAAGTGTTTCCCTAAGCACTTTGACTGATGTTTTATTTTCTGCAGTTTTTAAGATTTGAGCATTTTAATTAACTAAAAATAAATTAGCATTGTGTCTTTTACTCTAAATGTATTTACTGTTTAACTAAATGAGCATAATGCATGCAGAGTTGAGTTTATTCTGAACTTCTCACATGGAAGCATTGTGTCCAGTGTGTTTGACAGTTTTCCAAAACTCAGGATTCTCCAGCAGAAATCAGCAGCAACTTCCTGTGTGGCCACCAGCCACGGTGCGCTAGGGACTGATGGGATTCAACTCACTCAGACACTTTTATGAAGCAGAAAATGTGAGATGAATGCAAGTAGGAGGGTGGGAGAAGGGGGTAAAGGATGTTTCGGATGGAAAATAAACTGTGAGAGGAGGAGGAGAGGAAAGGTCATGACACTTCTCATTGAGTGAGTCTTTTAGAGGTTGAGTTGGCAGCGGCTGAGGGTTGCCAGGTCTGACATCATGTCGGATTTGAGTGGAAGCCAGTGAAAGGGCCAACTGGGGTAGGTCTTTGTGTGATTGCTGAACAGTCAAGTGTTTGAAACGGCTTGTTTGTGGTTTTGTAAGTTTAGTCAATGGGAGTGTTACGTTTTGAGGATGTTTAGGACCCAAATATGCAGAAACCCAGGATGACACGAGGCTGGAGATGATGTAAAGTAAATATGCTTTATTTTGCAGGACGAACAAAAAAAAATCCAAAGGCAGAGAGCCAAAAGTCCAAAAATCCAAAAACCCTGGTAACAAAAACAAAAGCTCACTGAGAGCACCAAAACCTGGAGGCATAAGCTCAACTAGAGCACGAAACAACGCTGACAAACATACAATGGACCGACAACAACACAGAGACAAGACAGGGCTTAAATAGACTGGGAAGATGAGAGGGAGATAATTGCAGGTGTGTGGGGAGAGGGACCAGGTGAATACAATTACTAAATCAGGGAGGAGACCGGAAAAGGGTGGCTTGCCACCTCCGGGTCGGGGGAGAGGTCCTACCTCAAGTGGAGGAGTTTAAGTATCTCGGGGTCTTGTTCACGAGTGAGGGTAGGAGGGATCGGGAGATCGACAGGCGGATTGGTTCGGCGTCTGCAGTGATGCGGACGCTGAGCCGATCTGTCGTGGGGAAGAGGGAGCTGAGCCAGAAAGCCAGGCTCTCGATTTACCGGTCGATCTACGTCCCAATCCTCACCTATGGTCATGAGCTTTGGGTAATGACCGAAAGAACGAGATCGCGGATACAAGCGGCCGAAATGAGTTTCCTCCGTAGGGTGGCCGGGCTCAGCCTTAGAAATAGGGTGAGGAGCTCGGACATTCGGGAGGGACTCGGAGTAGAACCCCTGCTCCTCCGGATCGAAAGGAGCCAGTTGAGGTGGTTTGGGCATCTGGTCAGGATGCCTCCTGGACGCCTCCCCGGGGAGGTGTTTCGGGCATGTCCTGCCGGCAGAAGGCCCCCGGGTCGACCCAGGACACGTTGGAGAGGTTACATCTCCAATCTGGTCCGGGAACGCCTTGGGGTCCTGCCGGAGGAGCTGGTGGACAAGGCCGGGGAGAGGACGGCCTGGAGCTCCCTAATTGGGATGCTGCCCCCGCGACCCGGACCCGGATAAGCGGAGGAAGACGAAGACGAAGACGAAGGGAGGAGGAAGAAAACACTGGTGGGAAAAACACACTAAATACTGAAAGGCTGTAACAAAGGAAAATGACCTAAGAGAAAAACAAAAGACTAGAAAGCATGAACCATGACTAATATACTAAGGGGAAGCTGACACTAAAGGAAAACACTATAGAAAGAAACAACAGGGGCGTGGCTAAGAGGGGGCCAAGAGAGCACTGGACCAGGGAAAGGGATGTCTGAGGGGGGATACCTAAAGGGCAAATGGGGAACACCAGGAGACACATGAGGAAGACGCAGATATGACACATGAGGGCGCTAGAAGACACAAAAGGAGCACCTAGAGAGGATGGAGAAACACCAGGAGGCACATGAAGGAAGGGGCAGACGTAGACCATGACAGGGAGAGGTCAACTCTGTGCCACTTTCATATCATGTTATAAATTGTAAAAGCGGTGTGTAATTACATGAACTTTTGAAACAAAGCGACTGCAGCTGGATTTAGCATATTAGATCCAAGGCTGTAAGTTGTGTTGTTTGAGGACAAGTTAAAGCCTCTTTCCAGAGTAATTATCCTATTCGATGGTGCTTTCTAGTGGCTGACAAGCATATCACACAAATAATCTCTAGAATCGTTTTTTTAAGATGGCGATTTCACATTTCTAGTTATAAATGTGCTTCTGTAGGCGACAAACAGAGCAAAAACATGCTTTTTTACGAGTATTGTTCTCATGTCATGTTACGTTTTCATATGTTTATAGTTTAGAGACTTACTTGTCCGTGAAATGTTAATCAACTCTGCATCAGCTAACGCTATTGGTTAGTTCTGGTTGGCGCTCAGTTTACTATTGCACGGAGCTCTGCGGGTCAGGGGGCGTGCTTAGCAAAAAAAACAAAAAAGATGTATTGCTTATATTATATGACAGTACATAATGAGACAATCACTTTGACAGATTTCTGAAAGATTATACATCATTTCTGAAAGGGGAAAACTCCTGAAAGCTACTTTAATGCAAAGGCAGTAAAAATTGAGACTTTAATAGCAAGTCTAAAGATTTTATTAGTAGTTAGAACCACAAAGTGTTAATGACTTATATTAAAATAAATTTACCTGAGCTTCTCAACTTATGCTAAAGCATTGCATAATGTAATAGAAGCATTTTAACCACGACCCTTCCCACCGGGAGCGTTTCAGGCACACAACTGCAGCGAAGCGTTCCACGCAACTTGGACCTGCGAGATCACGAAATCAACAAAGAATCGCAAGACCACTCTTGATTTCAAGATCAAACCCAGAATGAAGAATGATTTATGATTTTTGGCCATGTCGTGTCATTTTTGTGCTAAAGTATCAAATACGCTCAAGTCATCATCAAGTCAACAGATGTAAGTCCATTCAAGTCGCAAGTCATTGGCGTCCAAGTCAAGTCTTAAGTCTTCATGGATTTTATCAAGTCAAGTCAGAAATCATTAAAATAATGACTCGAGTCTGACTCAAGTCCAAGTCATGTGACTCAAGTCCACACCTCTGCACAATCTATTGGGCAGCCCAGAACCGTGCTAGCTTGCAAAACTAGCTTGTTCAGCCTCCTCTGATGCGATTTGGAAGTGAAGCGCGTAAAAAAAAGGACTCGAAGCGTAAATTCAGCGGAGCAACATGACAGTACGCTTCTAGGACGTGCCAAAAACGTGACAGTCATTTCAGCGGCCACTATAATGGTGGTTATTATCTGCGCATCATGCTTCGCCAACGAGTGGAAAGCCGGCGTCATGAACACCATTCATTAAAGTTGACAGAAAAGTGACCCTGTTCTTGATGCTGCTGCTAAACTAAAACTTATTTTCAAGATGAATAAACTAGAAAAAGAGTATGAGATCTTTTTCACAAACATTTTCTACACAAAATAATACTTTCATCTGGTTAACAAATAGCATTTTTACTGTACTGTTGATCATGTGAAAGAAACAACATCCTCATTAAAACAATTATTGATTTTTTAAATAAAAAGAATAATAAAATAAAAATGTCTGCCCTTTGTTTTTAATTATTAAGCTTAGCTGTATTTGTCACGTGTATTATGGGGCACACAATGCTCTGGCATTAAACTGTTTGGGAAAATTATAAATGCAACTGTTGTGTACACATATTTACTTCCACTGGGGACCAGGCCTAGTTTATAATCAGAGCTAAAACACACTGGCACCATGTTTATTATCTGCTTTTGTCCCTCGGAGCTCGGCACGGTCTTCATCACCGAGGTTTTTGGGGCCATTAGGAGATGCATAGTGAATCTTAATTTTACGCACGCATCAAAAGAAGTAACTTCACTTCCTTATTTACTTCTTCACGTGTCATGGGACAGGCAGATGTGAACACAGAGCACACACACACACACACACACACACACACACACACACACACACACACACACACACACACACACACACACATACACACACACACACACACACACACACACACACACACACACACACACACACTTGTATTTATGTGCTTGTGTGGACCCTCCATTGACTTCCATTCATTATTTATATATTTTTTATTTTTGTGACTGTATTATGCCTAACCTATACCCCAACCCTAACCATAACCAATGCTGTTCTATCCCTAACCCTAACCTAAACAAAAGTTCATTCACACCATTTCTCTAAAACCACGTTTTAGGGTATTTTGTCATTGTGTGGACCAGCCAAATGTCCCAACAATGTGAAAATGTCCACACACTACAGGTTGAAAGTTAAAATGTGTCTACATAAACCTATAAATACAAGTACACACACACACACACACACACACACACACACACACACACACACACACACACACACACACACACACAGTTTGTTATTCGTCTTAGTGAATACAGATGACTTTGAACTGGTGGAAATGGCCTTGGTGCCAACAGTCTTAAATACAGGAAACACAGATTTACACTCCACAGTGAAACCTGTCACCGGTGTCATCTGCCATCCTTCAACCCCACCCCCCACTCCTTCATCACTTCCCTCTTTCACGTCTCTTCTTAGATGGTACTTAATAATAATGACAATCGGAAGTACTGCCCCGCCAAATGTTGATATTCGTGTGTGTGTGTGTGTGTGTGTGTGTGTGGGGGGGGGGGGGGGGGGGGGGGGTTGATGCCAATATACATTTCCTGGGTTGGGAGCTGTTTATAGCCTTGAAAGATGTGATTACAAGTCGGATTATTAAAAATAAATCTCATGACGGCATCTCCAGGCTTAGCTTCTGTCATTTGCTCTGAAAATGGATCAGCCAGATTCAGAGCATCTCACTCGGTAGATCTACTGTACGGCATTTAGCCGTGAACTAGATATTAGATAACTGCAACACTACATTATTCTCTCTGTGACAAAGGCGATGCAGAATATCTGCATTTTCATACATTTTGCACTCATCTGCCTGAAAAAATACCTCAGAACTCTGTCAAACGCTTCCACTAAGTTACATTTTCTGAACATTAACAAATAAAAATGTAATTATTTAAAACAAAATAGAGAATTTAGCTTATTTTTAAATCAATTCAACATTTTAGTTGCAAAGGTGAGGAATTGTTGTGATTTTTAGTTAATTTAAAAAATAATAATATTTTAATTGCACTTATAATTGAGAAATTGTTGATTTCTTTAAATTAAGTCAGCCAAAGTTCATGTTTTTTTGTAAAACACCAACTCTACATTTATTCAACCATTTTCATGACGTTTCATGGCTTTGTTGGTTAAGGCACTGTCTTTATTTTGGTGGTCAGTATGTACTATTGTGTGCTTTAATCTCCAAGTACTGTATTAAGATTGCTAGCTAATTACTGCTAAAGGCCACAAGACAGACTGCTCTCATCTTATTTGGTACAGTCTTCCTAATATTTATTATATTATATTATATCATATTATATTATATTATAAATTTATGATATTATAATATATTATATTATATTATAACGTTATATTGTAATATATTATATTATATTAATTTATTATATTATAATGTATAATATAATATAATATTATATTATATTATATATTATAATATAATATAATATAATATTATAATATTATATTGTAATATATTATATTAGTTTATTATATGATATGATATGATATGATATGATATGATATTATATTATATTATATTATATTATAAGGACATTCTACTATAAATTGTACTGTATTCAGGACATTGACCTTCACAAGTAGCATCATTTGAATCTAAATGATCTTCCTAAATGCAAAAGTGAAACATTTTCTTTTCTATCATGCTTGTGTCATTGAAGTGACCTCTGCTGCAGTGTTGTTTTGTAAATCAACAGAATTAACCGGAATTGTTTTTAATTATGCATGCTTTAGATAGATTGTTTTGCATAACTAAAGCAGGTTTTGTTCTAGCCTGTCATAATAACAATAATGTATTATGATGTTCATGTGTGTAGCACGTCTGCAGCGCTTAAAGCAGCATAACGGAGGATGTAAAGCGCTCAGTGATTTTCACGCACCACATTTTTCTTAATTACATTTCAGCATCGCCAGATGCAGCGAGCCACATTGCAGAGCTGCATTCATCTGTTCGTGCTCGTCTGTCATTCAGAGCCCGACACAAAGTGACAGCCGGTCTATAACTTGTTAGCAGGGGAAACAAGGACATGATGGACGGGGACACTTTTACAGTAGGAAAGATTTGACAGTATTTGCAGCAGGTTTCAGCCTGTTTCCACTAAGAGGCTTGGACATGAGCTGCTGCTCATTAAGACTGTTACTTGAAAACCGATTAGGCATCAGCAAAAATAAATGTAACAGATTTTAGTGGAAAAAAAATTAACAAGTTTAAAAATGTGTGACAGATCAGCAAATGACATTCTTCTGATGCGTTTCAGTGACCAATGTGCTCAGGAGCAGCTCAGACTTACCCGAAGGCTTTTAGGGGTGCTGGGATTCAATTTAAGGAGGTCGATTTCATATATATGAAGTTTACGTGTGACCAAACGGCTTATTTACTCACAGCATTGGTCCAGAAGTGCAGCGGTGTGTTTTTCATGGCTTTGATCCTGGCGGTGGAGAGGAACAACATCACACATGACATCAAACAGCGATATCAAACATGATTTACTTCTTTTTGGTTTAATGGCGGATTGCATAAACAAACTGTGACCTGTAGTCTCGAGAGATCGTGTGATCTCACGAGTCCAGCGAAAAGCACAGCGAGGAAGACGTGCCGCTGACAAGACTCTACCGCTGTGTAAAGTTCGCGAGTAAAGCGTTCTGCAGCTGTTTTGCACCGCTGATGCTTCCAGTGTGAAACCGGGGTCAGGGTTGTGCTTTGGGTCCCCTTTACAGGTGTAGCAAAACTCCAAATAAATGCATTTTGTTGATTGATTGAAGTCTTTAAGGATTATGCTTCAAGGAAGACTTTAACCCTTACATAACCCTTTAGTTTTCTAATGTTTTTGTCCTTTGAGCACAAAAAAATGCACTAAGGTTATATAAGGGTTAAATAAAGTTGTGAAATTCATACAACTTAATTTTTTTATTGTTTTTATTGCTTTGGCTGAATAATTTTCCATGAGACAGTTTGGTTCTTACATGTTGGTCAAGGGCAGCAGATGAAATCTTCTCATTAAATAAACTCACTGAGAGATTAATGAGGATGTTGAAATTGGATTGAACTCTCTTGTTTTTCCCATCCGACCTTTATTGCTCATTCACTCACTCTAGATTTATTTTCTCCATATCGGTTAGTTTAAAGCTCAGCTCCTCCTCTCCGGAACTTTTGTTGGTTCAGAGTGTGATAAAACAGCACAACGGGTGGATGCTACTTCAATTGTTGAACCCCCAACTATTGGTATTTTAGGATTTTATTCCATGCTTTTTATTCTCAGAGCTGCAGTTTGCTTGTGCAAACACTATTTGCAATATGGAGGCTTTATTTGCTGTTAGAAGAAAAGAGAATGAAACAAAAGTGGAAGGAAATATCATTGCGGGTGGCACAAATCACTCATTAAATGCTCTGCTCCTGGTTATGAGTGTTTGAGGAGAATCTCTGGGGTTTAGGGAGGTTTTAGCAAACTGAACATACGCCGATCAGAGGGGGAAAGGTGAAATGGCAGCACAGGGGAAAAAGTAGCTGTGTAACGCTTTGATGTCTGTCTTCAGTCCTTCAGGGATTTTTAGGTCAGGAGATCGTGGAGAGCTAAGTCATTTGCTTCCTGAATCACTTCATTATGCATTTTTAGCTTTTTTCAGAATCATTTGCTGCAGGAAAGACATTTTCTTTTCATATTAAGCTTTTTCACAGACAATTTAATTTTTGCATCTGGAAGTTGTAGCAAGGCAATTGATTTGATTTCTAACCACTTATTTTATTACTTTCCCTCAACTTGTCATTTTCAGAGAGATCCCTAACGGGATCCACCGGGAAAACGCCACATCCAAAACCCTGATCCAAGTTCAATCAGGTGCTTGTTTCCCTTTATGTCGAGTATTTATTTACATCATGGTTTTAGACATGCCAGTGGCTTCTGAGTGGTGGGACAAAGTTGACAGAGTCAGAATATTTTGAAAGCGTTGACATTTACTTCATCTGACCTTTGTAACCGTATCTGTGAACAAGTCAAAGCCCTAACAAGCTAATTAGGTTCTGAAGCATCGATAAAAGGTCATATCCCTTTTACTAGTCTAACCCCCCAATACCCCATGACCCTTATTTTCAAATCACAAAGGATAGTGATTAAAAGTGTACCTGCACAATGGAAACCCACATCAAGAAGTTAAGCTGCTTGTTAAAAAACAAAAACAAAAACAAAAACGAGTTTCCACTACAGGAGTTCCGGGAAGGTTCTGGGACGGGAAAACGTGACAAGGAAAATAAGATGATTTGGTCCTTTCAGTTGTGTCTCCAAACAAACCGTCCCTTTCAGGACTTTACTAATATGTCAGCATATCGCAACCCTTTTGGTAGTGAGTGATGTCGCTCTTAGCCATTCGAAGGACGAGGAAAGCAGCCGTGTGATGTAAAAAGTAGAGGTTGACCGATATGGTTTTTTTTAAGGCTAATGCCGATTTTTAAAGAATTTAGTTGCCGATCGCCAATATCTAAATCCGATTATTAAGGCTGATACATATATATATATATATATATAGGTCCTTCTCAAAAAATTGGCATATTGTGATAAAGTTCATTATTTTCCGAATGTACTGATAAACATTAGACTTTCATATATATTAGATTCATTACACACAACTGAAGTACTTCAAGCCTTTTATTGTTTCTAATGTTGATGATTTTGGCATACAGCTCATGAAAACCCAAAATTCCTATCTCAAAAAATTAGCATATTTCATCCGACCAATAAAAGAAAATTGTTTTAATACAAAAAAAGTCAACCTTCAAACAATTATGTTCAGTTATGCACCCCATGCTTGGTCGGGAATCCTTTTGCAGAAATGACTGCTTCAATGCGGCGTGGCATGGAGGCAATCAGCCTGTGGCACTGCTGAGGTGTTATGGAGGCCCAGGATGCTTCGATAGCGGTCTTAAGCTCATACAGAGTGTTAGGTCTTGCATCTCTCAACTTTCTCTTCACAATATCCCACAGATTCTCTATGGGGTTCAGGTCAGGAGAGTTGGCAGGCCAATTGAGCACAGTAATACCATGGTCAGTAAACCACTTACCAGTGGTTTTGGCACTGTGAGCAGGTGCCAGGTCATGCTGAAAAATGAAATCTTCATCTCCATAAAGCTTTTCAGCAGATGGAAGCATGTAGTGCTCCAAAATCTCCTGATAGCTAGCTGCATTGACCCTGCCCTTGATAAAACACAGTGGGCCCACACCAGCAGCTAACATGGCACACCAGACTAGAGCCCTGCACTGAAGCCCTAGGCCCTCGGGTCGGCCCGGCCCGAGGGCCGGGCTTCGGGCCAACGACTGTGCAATTACCTCGGACACGAGCCGGGCCGGGCGCCTTTATTTTTAATTGAAATCATTAAAAAAATTGAAACACTTAAACGCAGCAGTAGAGCCCTGCGCGGGACTGTTTTCTTCATCCCGCTCCTGCTGAATTTCGGACCATTACCGCCCGCACCTGCAGCGTACATGTCTACTCCCGCCCGCAACCGCAAAACTCGGAGAAATTATTACCTCACAATAAAAGAGATGTATTGAGTTTGCGTCCTCAACATGTCATTTTATAGGTTATCCGCTTTCACCGCAGCGCTGCGCTCCGTTTCAATCAGGCTGTACAGCAGGATTTCCCCTCGTAGCGATATTTTATCTAACTCTGATTGCTTCATGCTATGGATCGTTGGAAAGCTGCTTTTATGTACCTTTAGGAACCATTGGAATTATTTGAATCTGATCAGCCATTCAAAAGTTATAAAACTGAGCAATTTGGATGACAAACTCGGCACATCTCTGAATCTGTGTTGTGATTCGTTGCGCTCAAGACAGGGAATCCCAGTGGCTACCGTACTGTATTGTATATGCACGAAAAGCCCCATTTTTAATCTTTTCAGCACTTTTGGAATTTTAATGATATCTTGAACTAGAGCAGGGATCGGCAACCCGCGGCTCTTCCATCCATCTGATGCGGCTCTCTGTGCTTGTAAAATAATGAATGGATATTTAAATAAAATGCTTTATATTTTACTGAATTAATTTTATATCTGTAAGTCAATTCTATGTGAAGATTGTCTGCGTAAACCTGAACAGGTCCAACCCAGTCTTACTGTGAGACCGGGTTGGGTCACGCTTGTGCGTAATCATATACGCTTATATGAGCTGAAGAGGATGTGAGATTCTGGGATTCTCCTCAGATGGCTCCTGGATGTGTCGCACATTGGAGACAGGAACAAGCGCTATTCAGCCAAAGTTTCATAATCAGGGAACATTTTCTAAGTGACAAGTCTCTCTGAGCGACAGGGTTTGGAAAACACTCGCTTCAGTGGGAGGAATCTTCCTGCATGCGCTTCTGCGACGCTCGGATCCTGCACGTCTTTTAACACATTGGTCAGGATTGACGCACTTTGTTTTCATTTAGTTGGTTAAAAAAAAGTCGGGCTTGGGCTCGGGCCGGGCCAGAGAATCCTGAAAACCTTTTCGGGCCGGGTCGGGCTGGGGCTTCACCCCCTCGGGCCGGGCCGGACACGGGCTCAGATTTTAGGCCCGTGCAGGGCTCTACACCAGACCATCACTGACTGTGGGTACTTGACACTGGACTTCAGGCATTTTGGAATTTCCCTCTGCCCAGTCTTCCTCCACTCTGGCACCTTGATTTCCAAATGACAATCAAACTTTGCTTTCATTCAAAAAAAGTGCTTTGGACCACTGAGCAACAGTCCAGTGCTGCTTCTCTGTAGCCCATTTCCCGCACACACCTGTACACTGTGGCTCTGGATGTTTCTACTCCAGACTCAGGCCCTGTCCACACGTAGCCGGGGATCTCCCAAAACGTAGATATTTTCCTACGTTTTGGCCTGTCATCCACACGAAAACGGAGTTTTTTCACACAAAAACGGATCTTTTTAAAAACTCCGGCCAAAGTGAAGATCTGCGTTTTCTCCGTTTTGGGTGTCTGCGTGTGGACGGACAAAACCGGAGTTTTAAGGTCCGCAACGTCACTTTCCGCGACAAAAAAATGCTGACATCACGTGTGCGACCTGTGTTTACACTAGCCGGCATCATGGAAGCCTTCAGAGCTGCGCTCTGTCACTACCCGATCCATCAATTGTCCAAGCGCTTTCTGCTTGTTTGTTCTTGCAAGCGGAATTACTGCTCCTTGCGGAAGACCACAGACGAAGGACGAGGTTAAGAACGGGGGAATTACTGCCGCCTACAGGTCTGGCATGTCCTTAACAACGTATTTATCCGGGTACGTGTGGACAGAGTTTGTTTTTAAAACGCGGTGGTGTGGATGCAAGTTTTTGGAGGGGCGGATATTCGTTTTTAAAAAAACCCGGCTACGTGTGGACTAGGCCTCAGTCCACTGCTTCCGCAGGTCCCCGAAGGTCCTTCTCCACAATCTTCGTCAGGGTCCGGTCACCTCTTCTCGTTGTGCAGCGCTTTCTCCCACACTTTTTCCTTCCCACAGACTTCCCACTGAGGTGCCTTGATACAGCACTCTGGGAACAGCCTATTTGTTCAGAAATTTCTTTCTGTGTCTTACCCTTTTGCTTGAGGGTGTCAATGATGGCCTTCTGGACAGCAGTCAGGTCAGCAGTCTTACCCATGATTGCGGTTTTGAGTAATGAACCAGGCTGGGAGTTTTTAAAAGCCTCAGGAATCTTTTGCAGGT
Organism: Nothobranchius furzeri; assembly: GCF_043380555.1. Taxonomy (NCBI): domain Eukaryota; kingdom Metazoa; phylum Chordata; class Actinopteri; order Cyprinodontiformes; family Nothobranchiidae; genus Nothobranchius; species Nothobranchius furzeri. The sequence continues at coordinate 69,612,852 of NC_091745.1, forward strand.
GTTTAGAGTTAATTAGTTGATTCAGATGATTAGGTTAATAGCTCATTTAGAGAACCTTTTCATGATATGCAAATTTTTTGAGAGAGGAATTTTGGGTTTTCATGAGCTGTATGCTAAAATCATCAATATTAGAAACAATAAAAGAACTACTTCAGTTGTGTGTAATGAATCTAATATATATGAACGTGTAATGTTTATCAATACATTACAGAAAATAATGAACTTTATCACAATATGCTAATTTTTTGAGAAGGACCTGTATGTGTGTGTGTGTGTGTGTGTGTATATATATACACACAGTGGGGCAAAAAAGTATTTAGTCAGCCACCGATTGTGCAAGTTCTCCCACTTAAAATGATGACAGAGGTCAGTAATTTACATCATAGGTACACTTCAACTGTGAGAGACAGAATGTGAAAAAAAATCCATGAATTCACATGGCAGGATTTTTAAAAATTTTATTGTAAATGACCTATGCAGCCTGGCAAAAACAGACACACACACACGCCATGAAGTTCCGGTACTGGAAATTAACTTAAAGACAGATGATAATGGCACCCAATGTAAGACACTGGAAGACACTAAGAAAAGACGTGTGAGCAGCCCATACTATCATACTGCCACCACCATGTTTGATCAATGGTCCTGGGATCATCATTGACATCAGTGTTCTAGTTGACCAGTAGTGTTGTCGTTGAAATTCTGATGAAACTGTTCTTTTGTAGAATTTATTTGGAAAAGGGATTGCTGTCTTGCTTTTTTGAGATCAGTCTACAAGAGGTTCAGTCTATGTGTCCGATAGTGATTAATGTAGTTAATCACAGGTAATTCATGATATCTAGGGAGGGTTACACCTCCACAGCACTACAATTAGAAACAGAAGCCTTAGATGCTATCTTTACTTTAACTCCTTATGGGAAGTGACTCAATGTGAAAAGTATTTACTATTTAATGACGTTTTCATGTGCAGTATAGAGCCAACATCCTACATAAACATCAGTAGATTTCTTCTGGAATAAGGGTCCATGTTGCTGCTTTGCTGATTCACACTAGCTTCATCGGTGAGTTCCTATAAATCCAGAAACACACAACATCCTTTTTGTGTTTGTTGTGTGATGTATCCCCTGGGGCTTTAGAGTAAATGTATGCTTATGTTTTCAAAGTGCAGAAGTGTCTTCACACTTAAGTGAATTGTGCACATCATCCCTGTGAACCCAGATTTGGTGTGATGTTAAAGTTGCTGCTGTTCACAAAATAAAGGATTCTCTTGTGTATTTGTTTATAATAAAGAAGGTCCACAGTCAGTAACTCCAGATGAAACTTCATGAATGCCTTTATATTCTACGTTCACTAAATGGAACAGTAGTGGCTCAGGAGGTAGAGTGGGTTGTCCAGGAGTCTGAAGGTTGCAGGTTTGATCCCGTCTCTCACCACAGAATGCTGCTGTTGTGTCCTTGGGCAAGACACTTAACCCGCCTTGCCTGCTGGTGGTGGTCGGAGGGACTGGTGGCGCCAGTGTAGGGCAGCTGTGGCTACATCGTAGCTCCTCACCATGTGAATGTGTTGTGAAGCGCCTTGGGGGGCTCTAGAACCCTCAGAAGGCGCTATACAAATACAAGCCATTTACTTTATTCTACATTCATCTGTAAAGTTTCAGAAATTAACTGTTTTTCTCTATGAAATACGTGCAGATGGTATTTCACTTAAAGCTATGAAAATCAAGGTTTTTGTGATTATTTTTGATTGCCAGCTGATATTTTTTAAACATGCAATTTACATATAAACAAGTAATGTTTTTGATTTTTACAATAAAGGACGTTAATGAGGAAAATGTGTCATTAAAATAGATTAGACCTTAAACTTAACACAAACACAACTACTGGTTTGCAGCCATTTTTATTTATTAATTAAAAAGATCATTTATCCAACTGAGTATGATTGTCCCCAGATTTCTTGCTCTTTCTTATTAAATTTAGGATTACGTGAAAAAAAATGTTTGAATAAAAAAAACAATTTCCTTAATTCATCAACACCCTAATTACGATACCATTTCTTTTACATTTTGCTTATGCTACTTTATACAATAAGCATTATTACCCCAAATGAAAAATGTTGCAAAAGATAAAAAATAAAAAAAATATTTTGTTGTGAAAGTTAAAAGATTGTTGCAGAAAAAAAAACTTTACATGAAAAAATAAAACATTTCACAGGCTTTATTTTGGACCGTGTTCACACATTAATTACCTGCAGCGCTTATTGTGGTCAGAAACGTATCAATGTCACAAAACAGACAAGAAAAGACGGTTTGCAACAGATGCACTGTAATTAGTGGAAATACTCAATTTTGTTTCTGCAATAAATGCCACCAGAGTTGAGTGCCACCCATTACTCCATGTTAATTATGGTTTAATCACCTGCTGTAATCTCACTTGCATAATCAGGCGTTATATATACACGTATTAGTTGGGAATGAGAGTTTAGTTTCCTTATTCTCCTGCAGATTTGGAAATTATAGCCCTTAAAAGCAGCTTTAGTTCATGCTTGCTTATCCTTTAGTTGCTGTTGTTCAGCGTTTGGAGCGCTTGACGTGAGCTTTATTCTGCTAACATGTAGCAGTGGGACAAGTTTTCTTCCAAACCGTCATGGAAGTTTCACATTATCCGGAGCACAGAAACGTCCTGGAACCAAAACAAAAATCTCAAAGCCTCTTCTGTCAGCTGAAGATATGCCCATTTGCTTGAAATCTCATTTCCACTGCATTCAGATCAGCTCTGAAGCAACATATGGTGCACAGCAAACAGCCAAGGTTTGTTTTTAGCAATGCAGTTAGAATCTAAATGTCTTTCGACTCTTTGGTAGATTGAGCCCAAGTGAGTTTTTTATTGCTGCTGTTTTGTTTAAACTCGGGGAGACATTTGGCCAGGAGGCTAGAGCTCGTACTGCCATCCCAAATAGAAAGTTAGCTTTAGTCACTCTCTCTTTTCTAAACAAACACAGAAGGTTAGAGGGAGAAGTGGATGGAGAGCTGGTGAGGTTCTTTCCTGAATCTGGTTCACTCCTGATCAAATCAGGACTTCTAAACACTTGTAAAGCTTAGGCAAGCCTTATGCTGGTTGTGTTGATACCGTCTTGATCCAGTTTGTTGTGCTGCGACAAGACGGTCCGTGTTACTCGCCTCGTCCTTTGGTGGTTGGTGTGTATACTTCATGTATCTTTAGCTTGTGATCACGTTCTCAAAGCAGACGTTTGGTGTTTTTCCATCTGCTCCTCAGTCCTAATGATGAGGCCTAGGGTTGTCACGGTAACCGGTATAGCGGTAAACTCCGGTAAAAAAGTTGACAATAAAAATAACCGTCCAGTTTTTAAAAAACTAAATTATCTCGGTGGGTTTACCGTGGCCGCGGTTTCGGCGCGGTGACCCTTACCAGCCACCGTCGCTTCAGCTGAAGTTCCCGCGGCGCGCACACGCACTTTTTAGTTTGCAACGGCACCAAAACTTTGAAGCTGAAACAATGGCGGAAGGAGGAGACGGCAGCGCCCAGGACATCCATCAGCCCTCAAAGAAGACTAAATCGGAAGTATGGGCATATTTTGGATTTCTGAAAAATGCTGAGGGACAGTTAATAGAAGACGGCTATCCCGTTTGCAGAACGTGCAGGAAACAAGTGTCTGCAAAAGGCAGCAACACTTCGAATCTAATGGCACATCTGCGTGACCATCACCCACGTCTCTACAGCCAGTGCAAGGTAAGTTAACATTAGCATTTTAGCTTAAATGCATGACGCGAGGACTTTTGGTTGAGGGAGAATGCAACGAGTCACTATATACTGCAGCCGCAGCGTCCTCTGCCAGCATTTACACCGTGTCACGGACACCCTGTTGCTGGATGAAGCATCTTATTTGTTGATGATGAAGAGAAATATACAATTAGCTCCTTGTCATTGATTTGTTTACTTATTCAATGCCATTTATACTTGAACATTTGGATTTGATTACATAGTGTAGTAGTTATTTTAGTAATTTGTTTAAAGTGGCTATTTATTTTAAATACATATTTTTTAAGGTTGACTTGTACAGTGCTCAAGTCAAGTGTGGACTGGAGTTTTAAATTTTCATTTTGATAATGAAGAAAACAAGTATATGAGAAAACAAGTGGTGTTTCTTTGATTTGTTTACATATTGTTTATGTTTTGAATGTTTGGATTTGTATAATTTAAACCTGCACTGACTACTGTAACATGTTCCAGAAAAAGAAGCGATTTGTTCCTTTACTTGTGAAAAGTTGCACTTTTGCTAAGACTTTGTGTTATTTTAGGTTTAATAAACACTGTTAAACCTTTTCAGAACTATTTCAGTTTGTGTAGAACAGGACTATCAATGCTTTCTGAACATATGCAACACCGTTTAAAAAATACCGCGATAATACCGAAAACCGTGATAATTTTGGTCACAATAACCGTGAGGTTAAATTTTCATACCGTGACAACCCTAATGAGGCCTGTTTTAATCAGCTACTGACGAGTTGGTTTTATAAATGCACTCCATTGAGGACAGGATTTAGTGACAATATAGCTGTTAACGATACCAGGAGAGGGATGGTTGTTTACCTCCACAGAGCGGTTTGTTTGACCCCCACTTGACCTTCTGTCGGCTAGAAGCGAGGACAGACTTGCTCCCGGTCATGCAGGAGTCTGAAGAAAAACGGTGTCATTTAAAGCATCGGGAGATGGAACTGTGAAGACGCCAAGTCCCAGAGCTGAGGTCAAGCTGAGCTGTCTCTCTGTTTCAGGATGAGGAGGGAGAAGGATTGTTATCACTACTTATGAGCACGCACTTCTCTGGCTACTCAGAACGCGAATGTCTGCACAGTTTTTTTCTTGCTAAGAAAAGCATGAAAAAGTTTAATCATAAATTGGAATAAAAGTAGCATAAAGGTCCCAGTGGGTGAATGCAACGCATCTGATAAAATCTAACGTTTTGCACCTCCTGAGACCCGATCGTCCGTGTACGTAGGTTGTCTACAGGGTGGTAGTCACAGGGCTGAAACAGTCTTGAGAGTACACCATCATCCTATTTCAAGGGTGTGATAAAGCAGAAGTTTCTAAACATTTCAACTTTTACTGATGACTGTTTTTGTACCTGCTTTTTGTTTCATTCGTGTATTGTATCTGTTATGCGATGAAGTGTCTGTTTTTGTGGAAGCTGCCTTGGGACAACCGATAAAATTTAGCTACTGAGCGAACTGTGGCTTATTTACATTGAGGGTCAGTGATTATTATGCACTGTCCTAATTTAAATAAAACCAATTCAATTCAGCTTTCAAGCCACAAAATGAGTCTGAAGTATACAACAATTAAAAATTAAAAGTGTCATGACACTAAAACCAATCTATTATGGAAACGCAGACGCCCCTCTTTGTGGAAGCTCTCTCCAGCTCCTGGGTGATTGCCAGAGGCCAGACAGCATATATACCTTATTTCTAGCAAGTTCTGAGTCTTCCTTGAGGTCTCTTACCAATGATACGTGTGTGAAAATCCTCAAGAGGGAGGCAACCAAAAGATATATATATATATATATATATATATATATATATATATATATATATATATATATATATATATATATATATATATATATGTGTGTGTGTGAGTGTGTGTGTGTGTGTGTATTTTTATTTTTTTGTTCTGTAAAATAAGTTAGAAGTCAAAGCTACATGCATGCATGTAATTTTCACTTTAGAAGTGGGGGGACACGGGGGGGGGGGGGGGGGGATCTTTACAGTATGCTCTAATGGGAAACAGGCTTCAACACAAACGGTTGTTTTCTGCTTGGTCCTAGAGCTCAACCAGTGTCAATTTAATATAGCGTAATATTGTTTTTGGATGGTAAAAAGTACACGGGTCAAAACTTGACTTTGGAAAAGGGGGGGGGGGGGGGCATGTCCCCCCCCAAATTACGTCCATGGCTACACGTCTCAAAGATCACGCACACCCGCTTCTCCTCACAAATAAAACAACAAAAATGTGTAAGTCATGACAAAACGCTCGCTGAAATGCAACCTAACATGACATTCCCCCCCAAAAATAAATAAATTGTAAAGATGAGTGCAAACTTTTGCTCAGAACCATACCTCAGCAATTTTAATGATTATAGAGAACTAATTATTGGTAAGTTTTGTCGGAAGTCAGCGTGTAACAGTACACATGGTGACGGTCACATCTGAGGCGGAAAAGCAGCAAGGTAGTGGGAGTGAGGTCCACCGGACTCCAATAGTTTTGAGGCACTCAAGATATCATCCAGTCTCGATTCAGAGTAAGAGTTAGGTAAGGACCTCTGCAACATTTATTATTCATTTTATCACCATTTTGCAGCTCTTTTCTTCCTGTTAGTTTGGAAAAAGTCTCCGGTACTTCTGAGAAAACGTGAAGGATGCTGCTCAGTCAGCATTGCCAGATACAGTAGGGGGTATGGGCTGAGTGGCCGTGGCAGACAGTACCGTGAAGAAAACGAAGCTGGCTGCAACAGGGTGAATAATAACCCCTGAGTGCGAGTGTAGCAAAGTCGCGTGAGGTTTGCGCATTATCATTGAGGATGTGGTGGAGGAGAGCTGCTGCAACCCCTCGCTGGAGCAGAAACATGTGCACAATACCCTGCTTTAGTGTGATTCTGCAAATGTGTTGGTTGGGTCATAATTCAGATATAACCCTGGTATTACATAACTTTTTCACCGGACTGTTAAAACTTTAGTGCATTGTTCGTGGTGTAAAAGCTTTGATGTTTTAGTATTTTTGGTATACTTCTATTGTTTTATCGCCTGTTTTTTTGTTGTTTCAAACAGTTCAGCACTTTGGTCGACAGAGCTGTGTAAAACTGCTATTTGAATAAATGTGGATTGAATCATTTAACTCCGTCTGTTCTTCTATTTTATGATGTTTAGGAAGATGGTGCATGCTTGTTAATTACTCCTCTTTAAAGGATAAGTGCTATCAGAGAAATTAAATGCAAATCATCTGTTAAAAGATTCTAACCATCAACCATCGTAAATGAATCTGCCGCTCCTCAGACTATTAAACCACGCTCTGTTGGTTTTCAGTGGGATTGGGTGAGGAGGGAGAAGGATTATTATCACTACTTATGAGCACGCACTTCTCTGGCTACTCAGAAAGCGAATGTTTGCGCAGTTTTTTTTCTTGCCAACAAAAGCATGAAAAAGTTGAATCATAAATTGGAATAAAAGTAGCATAAAGGTCCCAGTGGGTGAATGCAACGCATCTGATAAAATCTAACGTTTTGCACCTCCTGAGACCCGATCGTCAATGTACGTAGGTTGTCTACAGGGTGGTAGTCACAGGGCTGAAACAGTCATGAGAGTACACCATCATCCTATTTCAAGGGTTAAAACACATCACGGGAATTTAACAAGAGTGGAGCCGTCAACTTGATGCATTTCTGAAGATAACAACGTCTGTCAGGTAAAATACGCCATGAAAAATCCGTGGAAGTGACTTTAACTTTTGAATTTCCGCAATGAAAAAAGTTTTATTAAACTCAACTCTTATGTGTCGAATTTTGCTTAAAAATAAAAACTGATTTTCCCACTTAAGGTGACAAATTATTCTAATTAGTTTGATGATGATTCTTTTGAGTGTGGGTTTGAAGAATAACACAGGGGTATTAAAGAAGTAATAAGTAATATTTTTTTTACAAGGAAATACTCAAAACAGTGTAATGGCTCGATGATGTTGGCTGGGTGTTGTGAGTTTTTGTCCTTATATATTTATATTATACATTTTTCTTATATATTCAATTTATATTCAAAAAACAAATATGCTTTCCTAAGTTACTGATTTTTTTTCCTTGCCAGATAATAATTTCCACTACCGGAACTTAAGGGTAATTTTACCGGGACTCCACATCATGTAGTATCCACTTCACCAGGCTCCCGGATCGTTTTCCAGATCATTTTCAGGAACTTTTGGAGTACTCAGGATGGCCCGGCAGAGTAGCTGAGTGGAGCTTTTGGTTAATTCATTCTGGTTGGTTGTAACGTAGTAGGAAATGACATCAGCAGACGTTGTCCAAAATAACCGGGATTTGTAAAATTAGCAGACTTGCTGGTGAAGCACAATGGAAGCAGAAGTAAATAACCAATGCTTGTGCTGCTTTACATGATCTACCAAATGCCCAAAACATGGTGGAATTTTCCCCACAATGACATCATTCACAGGGCTTTGTTGTTTCATAGAGTGCCGTAAAAAACTGAGCTACTTCTTGTTATTGAACGCCACATTTTACATCATGCAGCTGCTCTCGCCCTCTGAATAAATGAAATTATGCTCTAATTTGACAGAATAAAACTGTTAATGGTATTAATGTTACTGTGGATTTTTGGCCCTTGTTAGTGGCATCACTCACTGCCAAAGCAGTCGCGATATGCTAACGTCTGTGCAAAGTCCTGAAATGTCTGAATTTTTATGGAGACACAACAGCTGAGAGGACCTGGCTATATTATCTCATGATCTATTTCCCCCTCTCAGAAATTACCCTGAAGTTCTAACAATGGAAACATGTCTAGCATTTAAATCTGTAGTCCCCTCCTGTTTAGTCCGCCATTTTTACAAGAACAAAAATCTTCTGTGCGGCCCACAATGATTCCTGGGATAGCTTTTGCCACTGAGGATACCCCAGACCCTTCCTGCGATTTCAGGGGAAACGAAGACACATTTGAGGACATATTTTTTGTGTCCTTCAAGTTTGGATGGCCTTTTTCCTTCACTGTAATCAGCCTTAAAATCTGTACTTGGAAGGAACGCAGTCATTGTTAGGCCACATGTTTTAGGGTTGGGTGGTGAGATGATAACAGATTTCTTTGGAATTCTTCCTTAAAATCTGTTTCGCACATAGGGTTGGATGATGTGGTGATACATTTCACAAAGGATTTTAACGTGTCGAAAATCAGTTAAAGCAGGGAGAATAGAGTCTTCCATCTAGGAGACTAAAAACAGTTGTTTCCACCAGGACCATTTTATTTGTGACACATGCTGAGCCTGATCTCTGTATCAGAAAACAAAAGGTAACAAATTCTAAGAATATATTTACTTGGTAATGATTTTTTAGCTTCATTCTGCTAACTTTACAGTTGGCTGTGGCAAGACATTAGCTAGCATGTTAGTATAAGGCAGCTAATTGTCAGTTACAGCAATTTTTCTTTGTTTTTGCCATGTGGTTTAAGAAGGACATGAGAACGAAAAATAATAGCTTTATTTTTAGAATGTTTTAGTGCGTATGCACATTTATGATGGTGATTGCTTTGGGGAAGAAACTGTTCTCGAGTCTGTTTTTCCTTTATGTAATGGACTTGTAGTGCCTGCCAGAGGGCAGCGGGTCAAACAGGTGGTGGGCGGGATGAGTGTTGCATATGATGTTGTAGCAGTTGTCCAAACCTGAAAATAAGAAGAAATGTAGAATCTGAAAAAGGCTAAACGTGTTGTTTGAGACAAAAGGAAACATTTACCAGAACCACAGCAAACTACATTCTGTAGTACACTTGTAATTCTACCTGTTATCTTTGTAAATTAAAATAAAATAAATGTACCAAGTGAGATTTCACTCATTTGTTTGTAAACTCATATTTCACTACTTATTTAAAACCTTAAATATAAAAGCCAAAGCTCCATAAATTTAGTAAATTATTAGGGAAGCACCGATATCGGTACTGGTATCGATTCCGGTATCGGTATTGGTAAAAGTGAACTGATACGAGGAACCGATACCAATGCAGTTGCTTGAAAATGGCTTCAATGTAACTTGCCATTTCTGTTCACTTAATGTTTTAGTTTTGTGATGATTTCTATTCATATATTTTACTTTTTATCTACCTCACAGTCTTTTCCTGTTGAACGCAGAGAAGAAAATAAATAATCTGTATTCCAAATCATTGCATTTTTTTGTGTGGTAGAAGTATTGGCATCGGTAATCGGTATCGGCAAGTACTCAGATCCAAGTATTGGCATCGTATCGGTTTGGAAAAAAGGAGTATTGTTGCATCCCTGTAAATTATTCATTCTTTTTCAGATAAAATCCAGGTGTTTCGAGTAGAGTGAATGAGTTACCACAGTGACGACTTGAAGGAAAACATATCGATTTAATACTTCATGAAAGAAGCGTTTGTCAGTGTTAAAGCACCGTGACATCACAGCTGACGCTCAGTGGAAACATCCATCATATACAGTTTAAATCACATCTGGACAGCTTGACCTTGCTTTGTGAGGAGGATTAAATGTCATGATGGATGGTTAATTTTTATGAAACATATTCTCACGTATCTAAACCTACATAAAGGTGCTTCCAATGAAGGAAGGTTGAGAAAACTGGACATTTTATGCACATTTCTTGATGATTGTGACACCGATTGTGACAGGAACCAGATGCAATATTAAAGCAACACTAAATACATTTTCTGCCTCTGCCTCTTACTGGTTGAAAGCAGTTTCACCTGTCATAAACAACCATGTTGCAGCTTGCTGTAGCTAGAGCTAACGCTCACGCAACCCAACAGGTACAAAGATAAACCACAAAGTAAAAAGTCGAGCTGCAACAAAGCCAGGTCACCATCAGTTCGTGTTTTCTTAGCCTCGATCCGCTCCCTCAAGCGAGTGTAGGCCATGCTGATGTTCACTCTGATTTTAGTGATCAGCTTTGAATCCAAAGACATTTCTCTCTTACTTTTACTTCAGGCTTTGCTATGATGCCAACAAAAAAGCAAAATAAATCTTCTCGTGCTTTTGCTCAAGAACCACTGAAACCATTTTAAAAGTAATAACATCTCTTTAGTAGTGTGCCAATTCCTGTACAGCCCAACCCTTTTTATTCCTTTTAATTCAAAAGTGTTACTTTAAAGGGAATTGTAATAATGTAAACACCCATGAAGTGATGCAAGATTGGATCTTGGACTCAGTGTTTGGAAAGTGTCCTTTTTTACTGGCAAAATGTTAATAGAAGGCTCTTTAACGTGCTCTAGAGGTTAGTGGTCATTAACTTTAATGTCGTAAACTGCTCTCACTGCGTGGGCGCTGATTATGATAGCGTAAGAAAACAAAGAAGCTGGTGGGAAAGGAGGAGCTTTGGGATGGTCTATTAGTGAAGGCAGCAGCTTTCATTTTGCTGACAAAGATTAGAGAAACAGGATCAAATGGGTGCCTTTCGTGTAAATTTCCCCCGTTAATTAGCAGCGTAAAGTTAAACCACAGCATGTAAGCATGAATCACAAGCTCTTGTAGGAGAGGCAATCATCTGCCTAATTTTTATCTTTGGCTCATTGGGTGATTTTTTTCTGTCGCATTTGTCTAATGTGGATTCGAGCTTGTGGAAACCTGGACGACGGCGATGCTGAGAGTCATCTGCCCAGTGACAATGATGCCTCTTTATTAGCAGTAAATCATTGCATTAACGTCTGAGCAGAAAACCCCACCGGGCCACAGTCTAGTCAGCGCCTTGGCACACGGCAGCACAGCAGCGGGCCGTGCCATCAGGCAGATCTGGGATGAGCACAACGGATATCTTTGCCACAACTGGTGAATACTCATCACGAGAAAGCCCAGCAGCAGAAACTGTCAAAGGCGTTGCATGTTGAAGCAGAACACCAACAAGCATAATCAGCAGTGCACTCAATGGGTCATTACCCTCATTAATCAATTTTATTTTCTGCTGTAGCTCCTCCCGCAAGACAGTTATATTATGTCAAGACATTAAAATGCAAATTTTTTATTCAGTACTCTGCAAATTTTTCATACGTTTTGCAGTCTGTTTAGTGTATTTCATGCAGACATACGATTATCGTTTCCTAGTTTTGCTGGCGTTCATTATGTTCTTGTCCTGCCTGTGTCCATGTTAGCAGTGGTGCCCCCAGAAATATTCATAGGGGGGCCAGTGAAGATTTATGGGTGGCACATCCTGTGGTAACTGATTAAGTTTAACCCGCTCCTTCATTTTTTCATTAAAAACTGGCCTGTGCATTCACTTCAAATTCAAGAAACACAAACGTTAAAAAGAGAGAAAAAAATCAAACTGTTGTTTCACTTATTATTTTAAATTTTTTGGTTTTAGAATTTAAAACTGTTTAATTTGCCCATGGCTGTTAAAAACTATTGAGATTTATAATTATTTTTTAAATGATGAGCCTCAGTGGCATACCTATATATTTGAGTTATGATTTACTAAATAAACTACTTATTAACATGTATTTAAAATAATTGTTTTTATTGCTACGACAGCTGTTTTGATTAAAGAAGACGAATGTTTGATTTGTGTGAATGTGTGTGAATGTGGTTTATCCACTAGGATAAATACAATAAAGTTTATCTTTCACCAAATAGAATATTTACTAAGACATCACAATATAACTATAGACACATTACTTGTCCGTGTGCATGTGTGTGTGTGTGTGTGTGTGTGTCTGCTCTGTCTTCTCGATCCCCAGTGAGTCGTAGTGGATGGCTGCTTATACTGAGCCAGGATCCTCTGGAGGTTTCTTCCTGTTAAAAGGGAGTTTTCCTCTCCACTGTCGCTTTATGCTTGCTTGGTATGAGGATTGCTGTATAGTCACTGACACTAGTCAGTGACTTGATGCAATTTGCTGGGTTCCTTATATAGGAAACATTATTTCTGATTGGCTTAATGAACTGACCTGAATTGGAATTTTTATTATGTGAAGTGCCTTGAGACGATTCTTGTCGCTATATAAATAAACTTGAATTGAATTGAATTAAAGGGGGTAGTGAGTAGTCTTCCATTCGGGAACAGTGGTGTGACTAAAATATTTCACAGGGTGGCCATGGCCCTCCCAGGCCACCCCTTGGAGGCACCACAGTATGGTGGAAGTTGGTTTTGCTGCTGTCAACATTCCTTAATTAATTCAGCTCACTGAGAAATGCTTTTGCCATAATTCAAGTCCGAAATAGGATGATAAAGTTGAGAAAAATAAAAAAGGGTTTAGCTAACTTTTCCAGGTTTGTTCATTATATAGCAACATTGTTTGCATTAACTTGCCCCTCTAAGTTGATGGATAATTAAGCTGATCTTTTATTTTTTTTAGGAAAAATGACCTTTATAGGGAAATGGATATTAATCTCTCTGCCATTTAACATTTAATACACCACTGAAAAATTAAACATACAAGATGTATTGTGATGTTAAATCCAGTGGTTAAAAGAGAATTATTTTATATTCAATAACTTTTATTAAAAACTTTCATCCCAATTAATGACTAATTTACCTGTGAAAACATTAAAATTATGCAAAAAACTAAATAATATTTTATCACAATTATTCACGTTAGCTGGCAACTCTTGTTTTATTGATAACTCATAACATCTGTGCAGCCCTGGCAGCTTTAAAACATTTATTTTATTATTTAATCCAAAAATGTAATTTGATTATATATTAAAAAGATGTATTTCTGATTCTGACAAATAGAATATTTAGCTTGGAAAGGCTTTTAGAAGATAAGCGAACAACGTTTCCAAAACAAAGCACAGACACACAGACTACATTTTCTTCATCTCAAATCTTAATTTCCAATTAGTTTTAATCCATAAAAAATCTGAATCCCTGATAATTCATCTGTGCAGAAAGAGGAAATTGTCAGGGAAGCTCAGATTAGATTTTGGACCTGGTTAAATCATAAACATGGGGACAGGAAGTTTGAATGGCACCCAGCTGTTTTTAAATAATTGCCTCATGTCCTTTTTTACGTCAGACATAACTCCCACCTGCACAGCTGACATAAAAACAGAATCAATATTTAATTATTAATAAACATCATTTTTGAGGACTTTGACATTGTTTTACATCTCTTTCCTGTAATAGTTTGTTTTCTCAGAATGTTTTTTATGTTTAACTTTACTGGATGATCCAAATCAATTTGAGTACTCATTCTTCCCACACCCCTATATTATGTCTAAATCTACACATGATAAAGCGTTTTTCTGCGTTTGCTCAGTGATTTATTGAGGTTGCACACAGAGGTGAAAGCCTGAGTGGCAAAACCTTTGTCAGCTCTTGTTCCCCCCCACTGTACCTTCTGCCTGTCTTGCTGGGAGCCACAATCACCGATGATAAATAGACCTTCCATTCCTAATCTCTGCCATTGGACTGCTATTACAGAATGGGCCGCTCATTTTTGGGTTGGCAGAACAGCTCAGCTCGGGGCGTGGCTAGCAACAGCTTGTTTTCTTAAATGATAAATGATAAATGACCCGCACTTGTAAAGCGCCTCTCAGAGTAAGGACTCCAAAGCACTTTACACTACAGTGTATAATTCATCCATTCACACACACATTCACATACTGATGGTGATGAGCTACGATGTAGCCACAGCTGCCCTGGGGCACACTGACAGAGGCGAGGCTGCCGAGCACAGGCGCCAACAGTCCCTCCGACCACCACCAGTAGGCAAGGTGGGTTAAGTGTCTTGCCCAAGGACACAACAGCATAATTCTCTGTTCGCAGCCAGGATCGAACCTGCAACCTTCCGATTACTGGACAACCCGCTCAACCTGTTGAGCTACTGCTGCCCCAGTGACAGAGCCCTGAAACGGCCCATTCTAGAAGGTACTGAAGCTGCTGAAATTGCTTTCTGTTAGAGGAATTCTTTGTTATTAACTTTTTAAACATTGACGTAGAAGTCAGCTGAAGGTGAAAGTGGCACAAGACAACAAGGTTTGGAGTTTTATTTCGTAATATTCTGACATCTCACCTCTGAATGGCTAACAACAACACAATACTATCACTGACTCAGTTTGCTCTGCAACGTTTATGATTTATATCCATAAGTAGCTCAAGCCTGTATAAGTTCTGCCATGTGGTGGAGTAGCTAATGCTAATGGTTAGCTTCTGCTAGCAGAGATGTTCTCTGCTGTTTCCTAGACGCTAAACCAACAACAGCCTTCCCCACCGCGATCCAAGAGTCCATGAATGTTCAGTGACAGTGTGTCGTAGATTTGTCAGGCTTTTCTGAACCAAGCGTTTCCCCGTCTATTTTCTAGCAGCGACTACACTCTTTTAATGTTCAGCCTGCATGTTAAACTCAGTGACGATCATTTTAAGTAAAAAAAAAAAGGTTTCTCATTGGAACTCCACTTCAAGTGATAAAGTCTATATATCTCTTTTAAATCAGGGTGAGGAGTTTAAGAACAAGATGCTGCCTACAGCTTCAAATATCCTGTAAAATACCGTTTGACCCGAATATAAGACGCGTTTTCTTTTCATTGAAAATAATTTAAAAATGTAGCGTTGTCTCGTAATCGGGGTCTAACCATTGCACGCCCGTAAAAGCAGAGGGCGCCAGGCTGCATGTTCTCAACAGGAGAAAAAAAATGGAGACGAGAGGTCTGGAGCAGAGTGGACCGAAAGTGGGGCAAGTTAACTCATTCACTGCCAGCCGTTTCCTGCCAGTGTTTTTCAGCGTTTTTACCGTTTTAAAGAGAGACAGAACGTTGCGCTCTAGGATGATGTCAACGCCAAAACTACCAAAACAAGGAGTAGACTCACCTCTTACATCAGGAAGAATCCACGTGTTTCGAGCGTTATCCGTTCTTTCATAATCCGTTGTCGAATTGTGATCGGCAGAAGCATTACCGGTTCGAGCCTCACTTTTGTTTTTACAGCAGTGGCCCAAAACGATCTCCTAACACATAGATTTTCTGCTTCCTGATCACGTGACGTGTGAGTACGCGGATGACGATCCCCTTTAGAGCTGAGATGTTTGTTCTCACGGTGCGGGGGCTCGTTCCAACGCTCACACAGTAAAAAAAATGCAAATGACAACTTTAGTCGTCAATGGCAGTTAACATACTAATGGACTCGACACACGGGAGGCGACATCGCCTCTCCTCCATTCATTTTCAATGAGACATGCGCGACAAAGCGATAATCGCGGGTCTCCCTCCTACTAAGCGAAACAGGAAAAATGTGCGTGTGAAATTTTGTGCTCGTGCACGTGTCGTGCACAGGCGACCCAGCGACGCGATCCCAGAAAGTTGAAACATTTTCAACTTTTCATCGCTGTCGCTCGGACGAGGACCAATCAACGGAGGTTTCATTCACTGACCAATGAGCGGACAGGATGCTCCGTACATCTCTGAGCAAACATGAAGGAGAAGTTGATTATTATTATGTTTTATATAATAAAATCAGAAGTAAGATTTCACATAACTCTAGCAGCACCTTGTGAAACATCACATCTACCGCTTTATTAACTCTGAACCGCTTAAATAACCTTAATTCCCTCCAACCTGACACAGCCAAGCAAAGCAACGGAGGTTTCGATTTCGCCATGGAACAGAACGCGTAGACGGCTTTGCCGCTGGCCTCTGCTGCGGATCGCCTCCCGTGTGTCGGGTAATAAAAGCGACCGCGACAAATTTCGCTGATCGCGGTCGTTTGTCGCCTCCCATGTGTCGAGCCCATAAGGCAGAATTATGTCTAATTTTAAGATGACGGTGGTCAATTCAGAGGCATCAAACATTGCATGCATGGATGCATCAGATGTCAGTGAGGATGACGTTCTGGGAGGAGTCGGCAGGCGTAGTGATATGATGGTGCACCGGGACCGCAGCAGCATGAGTGAGTACAGCAAGGCAGAAGACTTTTGAAAGTTTGCATTAAAACAGTATTTTTGCTCAGTATTTGTTCTCAAATTTTCTATAAAAATTGTTTATTTAAAAAGTGACCCCCCCCCCCACCCCCACCCCGTCCTTTCCTGAAGATTAGTCTTGGAAAGGGGGGTCGGGTCGCCTTATAATCGGGGTCGTCCTATATTCGGCTCAGTACAGTAATTAAATATATTGACATTTACTTTAAGCACTCACCAGGATATCGACAACATTGCAATTATTACACAACCATTTCCTAATAACTTATAACTGCTAATCCAGTTTTATTCCACATTTGAGTGTTTAACTTAAAACGAAGATACTTTTGGAGATTATTGAAAGCAGACGTGAGCGATTCCCCATCTCGATCATATGTGTAAAAGTAGAGAAAATTGCCCTTTCTGGCACCCAATTACAGTTTCCTCCTCATCCACACTTGAGATAGCAATTTCCTTCTCGATGGGTCTCCAAGTCAATAAGTACCATTCTGCTTCAACCCTCAGTTTGCACTAGAGGCAGTAATTATGGTGACATATTGAGACACATGCAGTTTTACCTATTATTTCATATTTCGTTTGGGAAAAGGAAATAGACCATACTAGTGTGACACAGAAAAATAACAGCACAGTTTAGGATTAAAAAAAACACTTATCACATTTTTTCATTAGTATTTTTCTAGTAGGGCACAGGATGCTGTTTTTGTTCATCTGTGTTTTTTATAGAAGTGTTCCCATCCTACCTGCAGAGTACCCTTTACAAAAAAAATTGCAGTAGTAATTATTTTACCCTATTAAAATGTTACTAACTGCACTGTAAATTCAGCACACCAGATTTCTACATAGCCAATTAAATCCAAACCAACAACGTCACGCTCATCCTGCTGTTTTCACTTTTTCTCTGCTTTTCTTCTTTTAGCAGAAAAACAGATTTTGGTGCTAGTCACAGCAACTCGGAACATCAAGGAATGCATTGCGGAGTAACATTTTAAACATTTTAACAAACTTTTACTGCACAGAAAAGAAAAAGCAAACTCCAGTTATCTTTATTTGATCAACACCACGCTGCAGTCATTAAAGATTCCCAGAAAAAAGGAAGGGGAACATGATCTCAGGGCTTTGATACGCTGGCCTGACTTTTTAAAGCTGCCTTACCTCTAGAGGTCTTTTGAGGGGACTTTTCTTTATAACAAGCACATGAAAGGTCATGGGAGCCTGGTGATTGGAGAGAGTTTCACCTTAAGGATTTTATCCCCACAGTGACTAATGAGTAGGACTGGGCTGAACTGTGTGCTCAGAGGAACACAACAGACTTTTCTGATGAACATTTGCTGTCATTGAGATTCAGATTAGAGTTCTGGACTCGATGTTCTGAATATAGTGCTCATTTTTGTTACACACATGCCTTTTTGTGAGGGAAAATTGAGTTGTACCCACCAGATCAGATATTTTGGTATCTATGTTGATTAAATCATCCATTTATCGCTTAACTGGGTCATGGAGGCAACAGCATGCCACCCCAGCTTCCCTTTTCATATCTAATTCCTTTGGCTCATCCAAAGGTACTCCAATAAGTCCCCAGGATAGCTGTGAGACATGATCGCTTCTTCAAGTCTGTCTGATTTTCTCCACCCAATGAAACATGTCATAAATGCGTCTCTTGTAAGGTTCGGGCATTACCCATATCATTTCAACTGGCTGTTTTTAATTATAGGGAGCAGCAACTCAGTAGCCTTGAAATTCAGACAAGCCATAGCCACTAACAGAAGATTTTGCTCTGCAGGTTGGTCTAGCCACAATCCCTTGTCCTCAGCAGGTCTACCAATCTCTTGCCAATCCCAGTACTCAACTTTTTTTGAGCGGGCTAAATGCCAGAGCTGCAATGGAAAAATATTCCAAAAGTGACGTTTTGTTTGGAATGGCTTTGGCATTAGCTTTGGAAAATTTAGCCTTGGGCTTTTCTTTGAAACCTGAACAGATAACAAGCTTTATTTTTAAAGTGTGTTCACACGGCCAATGGTCGAACAAAGTGCTGAACAATCCACGCACAAAATTAAGAACATAATGCATTGATAAATAGAGGACTACATACAAAGTAGCCAGGTGAGTAAAACTGATGCCTTTTAAGCCTAAACTAGTAATCAACTTGCAGAGTGAATGAAAGCAAGAGCACAGAAGTGTCTTCAATCTAGACGTAATGAAGCTTGTCTGACATTTAATGGCAGATCATTCCAGAGTCTTGGTGCTAAAACAGAGAAAGCACGACCACCCTCGTGATTTCAGTCAGTGTCCCGGGACTGCCAGCAGAGTCTGGTCCATCGCTCATAACGGACAAGCAGGAGTATGTTGTTGAATCAGATCAGCCAGGTACTGAGGGGCCATACCATTAAGTGTCTTTAAAACAGGTAGCAGGATTTTAAAGCTAATTCTCTATGTGATAGGGAGCCAAGGAAAGTAATAGAAAAGGTACTTCTTCAGCGGTGTATGGCGATCTGCCCCACTGACTAATTCCTGTAAGAATGAATACGTACCGTTGTTCACTGCTCCGATTGGTCCTAGTGCTGCCCATTTGTGTGCGAAGTCCGTTTGACAGACAACCGTGGATTCTGCCCCACGACCGGTTTCTTTCAATGGGTCATGGCCAGACTATACATTTAAATATTAAGGATGGCTTGCCACAGCCTAGCAAGCCAGACAAAATAAATATATTATACTTAATACATATATTATTTAGTCTAACAATGCTCCATTGATGGCTCTCCGTCGTGGGGCGGGCTCTACCATTGTCTTTCAGACGATCACCGCATGCTACTGGACAATGAACAACGTGACGTACTCACCGCAATGGATGTCGGTAAACGAGGTGGTCTCGCTGTTGAAGAAAGCGAAAATACATCCTTTTTTCTAAAAAAATAAACTTAAATACATCTGCTCCTGATTCTAATAAAGCCCAAGTCCAAATAGTCCAAAACTGATGTAAAAGCCATTTCAAACGAGCTGTCGCCATCTTGTTTCACTCTGTTGCATCAACCCACCCACCAGATGAATAGAGGGCCCTGATTGGCCCACAAAGCAGATAGAGCACTGTGATTGGCCCCATAGGATTGAAACCTCTATAGAGAGTTGTGATTGGCCATCCAGAATGCTGCTGGGACTGCGGAGGTTCGAATGACACTTTCCTAGACCAAACTTTGCAAAGCAAGAATTTGGTCTAGTTCACTAGGCTAGGCTTGCCAGGCTAGCAACTCACCTATGAGCTCCTCCCAATTAGCGTAGCTACTTACCTGGTGGGGAGTCCACCCACTCTGAGGGAAGAACTCATTTCAGTTGCTTGTATTTCCAATTTCTATTTGGTCATGGATCAGTTGGTTTATTCCACAAGTTTACCCTTAAACCCAACTCAATAATAAAAACTCTAGATACTTGAACTTTTCCAATTGGATCAGAGGCCCAATCCTAACTGGAAACAGAAGTCCATCGTTTTCCAATTGAGGACCATAGCCTCCCAATTTGGTGATGCAGATCTTCATCCCCAGCTGCTTCAAACTCGGCTGCAGAGCTTTTCAGCTCCTGCACTGCTGTTTTATTTTTATTTTTTTAAATGTCAGACTGAAAGCCAAATAACACTTTTGTGCTGCACTCAAAAGTGTTACTGGGTCATTTGATCAATGGAAAAGCAGCTTTAAAATACTCTGTGAGGCTATTTGCTGCTAGTTTTCATGGTTGTAGGTTAGATAAATGAGCTTATAGTCCCAATGCCATCTACTACCTGGAAAGCTGCACTTTAGAGGCTACAGTAGGAGTTCAGTCAACAGCATTTTATTTTATTAAGAACCTTTTTGTAAACAAACACTATGGCAAACAGCAACTAAAGCACTAAGTTTGTTTCACTAAAATTCGACGGAAGATTTTAAATTTCCACAGAGAATAAAGACAAGAGGACAAATATCCTTAAGAAATGAGGACTGAATTTAATTTAATCAAACTTCATACACATATCTCGGCTTATGCATGAGATTCATGAGGTTTAATATGGAAATAGAAGAATTTAAATTATAAATATACGTCAGAACATAGCGACACTGACAAATCAAACAACTAGGAATATCCAACAAAGTTATTGAAACGTTAGTAGATGGAACATTACTTTTCTTGGCTGTTTTTATTAAAGTTGGACGTGGTAAGGCATCACTCTGTGGTTAGAGTAATATCACACAGCATCTGTTAAAATTCATTTGTGCTTAAACATCTGTCACTGATTCCAGGAACATTTGTAGAGATTCTGGTTAGAAAAATAAAAATAAGGTTTAAAAACAGACTTAAATTAAGGTTTTGCTCACAATGGTTTAATGTCAGCACTGATTTCTTCAGATATGCCACAAACAGACATTTTAGAAATGTTTTACTAGAATGATATCACTTAAAAACTCTTTTTTTATTTAAAAATATCTAGAAAATGAATTTCAGTTTTTTTATTCTGTCTGTGTTTTAGGATTTTAAAAAAACTAGTCAACAGTTTGACATAATCATCCAGTAATATGAGCAGAATTGCATATTTTCAGTTGATGCTATTTATGGCATCTTGTTGCTATAAATTATTTACTACTCAGCAAATTGATCTAAGAAGGGAAATCACGAATAAAACATGAGTAAATTTTTGTAAAATTTTTTTTTGCATTGAATACATTTTTTCCTTGTTTATTTATTTATTTTTCTCCCTTTTTTCTTATTTTTTCTATTTTCTTTGTTTTTCTTCTTTTTTACTTCCTTGTATTTTGACAAAAAGTTCCACCTTCCATCTCGTCCTGTCGACGTTCCAGTGCAAATGTATTCCTTTGTTTAAATATGAGACATTTGACACTATTTAGCTGAAATTAGAGGAACATTAAAACATTGTCAGTAAAACACGGTGCAGAAATGTTGGTTGTAACCACAGATATCATCAGAGAGAAGTTTGATATTCGGTTACTGTTGAAGAAAGAACATATTTGCTACTTTAATGTCCACACAAGAGTAAAGTAAAGAGAGCAAACAAGTTTATTTTTTTATTTATTTGGGGTAAAATCTGTTAAATATGAAAGTGATAATAATGTAAAAATGATCATGTAATGTTAGATATTTGATTTAAAATTCCCATTTATTTTAGATATCTTTTATTTTGGTATTTTTATGTTTAATTTTCAGTTTATGCGTCACCAATCTCCTTTGTTTCTGAACTGTTGCAAACTGAATGTTTTTATTTTTTTTTTACTTTTTTAAAACTAACTAAATAAATAATAAAATAAAAGGAAAACACGGAGCAAAAACAGAAGCATTGTTAGACGAAGTCTTCCTTCTCTTGTTTTACACCACCTGATGCATCTTTAAACACGGAGAACAACCATGAAATGCAAATCAGAACATCTGGATGTGATAAATATTATTTACGTTGGCATACATCTCCAAGACTTCACTCAGTGTTGCGTGAAATATTGATCTACACATCTGGGCTGCTGTGCTCCCTGGAGATTTCCAAAACCTAGTGACGGGACGAGCTGAGCGAGAAATCCAATTCACGTCTTCAGATTGTTTATTTTCTCTTACTGAAAAGCTTCTTTACCTGACTTGGGCCTCTACTGAAGTATAACATTCTACAATTTGATCTCTCTTTCTTGCTTTCGACAGAACGGCGAGGCATCGCTCTTTGAGGTGAACATCCGTTACGTCGGCGGCTTGCTCTCGGCGTACTACCTGACAGGAGAGGAGGTAAGATTAATAGATGTCTGTTATCCCTCTACTTTGGCTGGATCGGCTGCTTCCTTCATCTCGAGCCACCCCTGTAGTTTGAATGATAAGCAGGCTGCGTGAGTGTGACAGTGGCGTGTTTGTGTCTGGTAACGTGTCACTGCCGTGTCACCACAAAATTATCTCATTACAGTATTTTCATGTTGTGGCTTGTTTGAGCCCACACAGTCTTGTCTTTAGGATCACGCACGGAGCTCATTCTGACAGAATTCAGTGAAGAAAACAATCATCACGTTACTGAAAAGTGCAAAATGTTTTTATTTTTTTAAATTGACTATGTGGATTTAAAGCAGCATTCTGGAGTTTTTTCCCCTTTCAGGAAACGTCTATGTTATGTGTGTTATTAAAATACAGGGCATAGATTGCTTCCAGCACCCAAGTGGGCAGCACTCAGTTGTTGACATGTTTTTTTATACATTTTTTGTACGTAACGTGTTAATTTCCCATCCCTGTTTATTTTTTTATTTATTAGAACATTTATTCTATTTTGATGGCAATGTTAATGAAAAATAAAGAACAACTAAAAGATGCCACTACAACAATTTCACATAACAAAAATACATTCCATGACAATAGAACAAGAGTCAATATTGCTACAACCTGACCAATGCCTGAATACAATGAAACACAAATGAAACACAATTACTCTTCAACAGCGTTACTAATGTTAATAATATCAAGTGTCTACTTTTCCTTTCCATGTGAGAATACATGTTAACAATTTTCACATTAATTTTTACACAACTTGAGTAGCTACTGCTTATATATAAATTCAAAAGTGTTTGAACAACATACATACATACACATACATACACATATACATACACACATATATATATAAATATACATATGTATATATATATACACATACACATACATACATACAAATATATACATATATACATACACATACATACATATAAATATATATATATATATATATATATATATATATATATATATATAATTCTGGCGCAGTGCCTGGCTGCCTGACTTTAAATCAGCTTGACTAAAGAGGCATATCGATCGATTCCGAAATATGAAAAAATGATAAATTTCTGCTCGATTTATCGGTCTATTCTTGGTGGTTACAGTGTCCAGGTGTAAAGCTTTGACTGCTAAGCCTCACCTGGTCAGATGAAACCAAATCGGAGGCACTGGATAAATAATGGTTTAAAACAGCCTCCAACAACTATGCAGCACAAGCGGCCCGGTTCATTATCATAACGCTGTGAAATCACTGGAGGTCAGCGTGTCACCATAATGAGCATCTGCCTGTAGCAGCCTCGTGGAGCATGCACATTTCATACGCTGCAGTTGGGATGTTTTGAACGCCACAATCAGTGGAAGAGCCTGCAATCTGTGCAGAAGCAGCGTTAATGGAAAGACGACGCAGTGACATACGAATGCTCAGTCACTTTAATGGACATTGATTTGCAGGCCATGTGAGCCGGGACGAGAGTGGCACTAAATTGTTCATCATCGCTGGATGAGGGAAATATGAATACATTACTGGAGCAGAATATATCGTTGGATCCATTGTACCACATTTGGTTGCCATTAAAGGCACGAAGAAGGTATTCTACTTTATTCACTGGCTCATGGAAACTGCCGTATACGGTAATGATGTTTTTAAATTGAGTCTGAAGAAAGACCATCCGCTGTAGGGAGAGCTGTTATTTCACCACGTGACCCAGGGAGGACCTGCCTTGAGTTGCGTGTGAACACCGAGCAGCTTGGATAAAAACAGATTTAATACATCATTAAAATCTAATTTTCTTTAGTTTGCTAGTTTTGTTCATGAATTTCTTCGCTTTTCCCACCTTTTTATCTTTTTACCTTTAGACTTTCATGTTCAGACTACTCCATTTTTCTCTGTCCCCACAGACATGTTAATACCCCTCACCCCGGTGCAGATATCCATCACATGCCGCTCTCGTGTGCCTTCTGCAAGAGGTTACTGAGAGGGAGATTTATGGCAACCTGATCCCCACCCTCCCCTTGATTCCCCCCATTAGAGACTTCTCCTTGCAGTCTGCTGTTCCATTCGGATGATAAAACCAACAGATTGAAGGTCTGTCGCTGCTGCAGAGACTTAAATCAGCTGAGACAACGCGCAGGAGACTATTACGAGATTGTGGATTCAGTTTGACCAGAGGATATTGGGCAGCTGGTGCTGCTGTAAATGATTGCCGTGGAGCGGCAGATGATTATGGCTCCTTGTGGGACACAGTTTGCTGGAGAAATGCTTGAAGCAGAACGGCAGCAGCACCTGACCATTAATAACCTCCTGTTGTTTTGACCGTGTGGGATGTACTTTTAATGCGTGTGTGTTTTCTTGGAGCCCCAGAAGGCTAATGGTTGGTCTTTATGGAAACAGGTCCCCCCACACTAAATGTCTTGTTCAAAAGTGTCCAGATGCCGCTGCTCCCGCTCTTTCATCATTTATCATCACACACTTCTGCCAATGGTTCAGACAGAATTGGCTGTTCCAGTTGTTGGTTAGATGTGATTCCTGCTGTTTGCTTTTAATCTACTTGTGTTATTTTACTCTAAATATGGTGATTCAACAATTATTGTCATTATGGTGGATTTGTGAATTGTTGTTTAGCCTACAAAAAGCCAGAAAAGACCCATCAAATTTCCTCGTGATGTATTTAGAATGAATAACTTCAACATCTGAGTTACATTTCAAATTAAACACTAGTTTCCAATCCAATCCAATCCACCTTTATTTGTATAGCACTTTATACACAACACTGTCGGTCAAAGTGCTTCACACACAGATAAAAACATACCGACATCATTAAAAACATGGATAATATATTAAAACATAGTAAAGTAAAGAAAACACAACACTGCTTAAAACAGGAGTGGATAAGAATAATCAGTCAGTGTTAAAAGCCAGTGAATAGCAGTGAGTCTTGAAGAGCGACTTAAAAATGACCAGAGAAGATGCCTGTCTAGTATTGCCTGGAAGCTGGTTCCAAAGTCCAGGTGCGGCAGCGGAAAAGGACCTATCCCTGCTCGGCTTCAGCCTTGTTCTTGGAATCACCAACTTCTGCTGGTCAGCAGGTAATGAACCTCTGTGCTTATACGTTGTCCTTTTATTAGACGCTGCTATCATTACACTTTTTTTCTGTTACACAGTCTCAATTATTTTTAAGGGAAGCTTAAAGGCCAGCTTATAGCCTCGGGCTTTATTGGAAATGCTCTTGACTGGTTTCACCCTGCTACACCCACACAAGCTAGAGCAGGAGAAGGATTCAAATCACTTTTGTTTAACGAACACAAGAAAACTCTCAAACGTTCAATTTACCGTGTAGTGAAAAAGTAAATTGCCCCCTAAATTTCTTCAGTTTTGCCTTTTTTGTTAAACGGTAACGCATTTTTTGTATCAGATTTATACAACCTGAGCAAATACAAAATGCAGGTTTCAAATGATGATTTCATGTTTTTAGGGTAAATTAAACCCGATACACACTATGCGTTTTTTGGCTGTCGCAAAGGACTGCTAGCCTGGCAAGACATGCTATTTATTTAAATATATTTCTGGCTTAAAACCACTGAAATAACCAGTCATGGAGTGGAATCTACAGTTGTCTTTCAAACGGTCTCTGTACACTATTGGACAGTGCTAGGACCAATCGGGAGAAATAAACAACGTGACATATTCACCACTATGGCATCCAGTCAACGGGGCAGTCCGCCACACAGCATTGAAGAAGCACCTTTTATAGTACTCCTCTCTTGGCGTCCCTTCATTGGCTCCCTGTTACGTACAGAATTAGCTTTAAAATCTGCAGTCTGCCATACAACATAGAAGAAAAAGTAGAAGACGAAGCAGGTACATCCTTTTTTTAAAAATTGACTTAACTAATTCACTCCTGCCAGCCGTTTCCTGATCGCTAAAGGCCTTTGCTGCCAGCGTTTTCACCGTTTTTACTGTTTTTTTAAGAGTGACAGAAAGTTGCGCGCTAGGGTGATGTAGACGCCAAAACAACCAAAACAAAGAGGAGACTCACCTCTTACATCAGGAAGAATGTGTGTGTTTCGAGCGTTATCCGTTCTTACATTATCCTCTGTCGAATTGTGATCGGCAGACGCTTTTCCGGTTCGCGCCTCACTTTTTTTTTTTTTTACAGGAACGGCCCAAAACGATCTCCTAACACAAGGATTTTCTGCTTCCTGATCATGTGACGTGTGACTTATGCGGATAAAGACCGGCTTCAGAGCTGAAATGTTTGTTCTCTCAGCGCGGGGGCTCGTTCCAATACCCAAACAGTAAAAAAATGCAAATGACGACTTTAGTCGTCAATGGCAGCGAATGAGCTAAGTACCTCTTTCTACTCACGTCTCAAAGAAAGGCTCAAGTCTAAATCGTCCAACGTTGATGCCAAAGCTGTTTCAAATGAGCGTTGCATTTAAGTGAACGCCATCTTCGAAGTTTTTCTGCATCACAGCTCTAGTGTTTAGGCCCACCCAAAAAACGTAGACCACTGTTATTAGCAAGACCAAAGGTAGACCTGCTGAGGCTACAGTGGAGCATGACTAGACCAACCTGCAAAGCAAAATCCATTTTCTACGGTTGGTCTAGATTTCTAGGTTTAAGGACTGTTTCATGTCACACTATTAGGACTCTGGAGAGGTGGTACACTACATGGCTCAAGATTTCGGTGAGTTCAACTGCATGGCATAGCAGGACACACTAACGTCTCGAGCATACGTGCCTAAAAGCACGTGTTGCCAAAAGCCGACAGATACCCATTACGAACATGATGGAATTGGGATAAAAGCATCAGCATTAACACTTTTTTTATTAGACTCCAAACCATGTAGCCTCCGCTGTTGCTAATGTTATCATTGCTACTCTTGCAATGTAATCTCAACACTGGTTTTTCACATCACTCCCTGGATTAATT
The DNA here is from genome assembly GCF_043380555.1 of Nothobranchius furzeri. Lineage (NCBI taxonomy): Eukaryota > Metazoa > Chordata > Actinopteri > Cyprinodontiformes > Nothobranchiidae > Nothobranchius > Nothobranchius furzeri. The sequence continues at coordinate 69,640,206 of NC_091745.1, forward strand.
TTCATTTTTCATTTCATGACTTTCACAAGTCCGGCACAAGTTGCGGTAATATTGCTTCCACCATGGCGGCGTGAAAGCCTCAAAATTCCCGCATTGCCATGCCGCCATGGCGCGTTCACAATACACAGTGGCGGCAGTATTATGCTGATTTGCGAGCCAGGTGTGCCTTATAAAAGCGGTTACATAAGAAAATAGGGTCAAAAGTATGGAATTCAATTAGCCTTTTGTGAGAATTGCCCATGGTCTGAGGTGAGACAGCAGGGAGAAGGGGGCGGCCGCATGTGGCAAAGAGCTCATGTGATCATCAGCGTGAGGAGAGAGGAGGCAAAGAAGGGGAGCCAAAGTGGTGAAGGAAGGTGAGGAAGATGCAAAGAGTGTTTTCATATGCTGATCAGCAACTGCAAGAGAGCAGGAGGAGGTGAAACATCAAAGCACAGCAAAGGAAAAGTTGGACTAAGAGTTATTAGATTTTATGAGTAGCAATTGCAGGTGGAGTACTTCTGAGGGGTTCAAACAAATCACACACTTCTCATTTCTGATAATAGTTTTTAATTAAGTACATTAGACATATTTTTATTAATTAATTATACAGGGTATTATTTCTAAGGAACTAAGCTTTTATCACTGGCCTAATTAAAAGTCATGACAATTCCCCATTAATGTTACAAGCTAGCTCAATCGGAGGTAAAACGAGAAGCATAAAACAGCCTTATTGGCTTCAGATAAAAGAATTTATTTCTCGGTGACAAAATAAACACAACAGATAAAAATGCTGAGAGGAAAGGAAACGTGTGAAAGTGGTTTAATAAAAGAAAAGCTCACAAAAATACTCTGAAAATATCTAAACCAAAAACACCTAATGATGGCCTTGCAGGAGAATATGTTGAGAAATCAAGTTTTGGAGGAAAAAACAGAAACTACAAGCCTGAAGAATTAAGAATTGTATTATTATTAATATATTTTGGGCGACTGACAGTCTATCGGTTTTGGTATATATTTTTCTCATTGAGTTTCCTGCTCCACTTCTATTTTCGACATGCTGCAGACTCGGCCTGTAGGTGACAGACAGCTGTCAGTTCAGCTGCACATAACAATCGTCTACTTTACATATAGAAAACAGACAGAAACTAGATCTTGTTGCAACTTATTTCATTGAAAACTTGGAGAGTTTGTTGCATTGGTGCAAAAATAATGGGCCAAAAAAAGGTTGGAGTTGACAAAAAGTCAGAGGGATGCAGGTGAGACAACAGAAGAAGGAAGATGGAAAGGGTTTGTACTTGAAGTCAGGTAAGCATCAGGAGATGAACAACGCCTGGCTGCTGCCACAAATATGAAACTCATCTTACTCTGAAGACTTGTCAAGGGACAAATACAAAAATAAATACAACTTCCTGCAAGACTATACATAGCTGCAGATTTTGAATAGTATGTTTTCTGAGAACTGAATCACTGATGTTTTCTTCAGGGAGAAGAGGAAATAAACACTTAAATCACTTATTTTTCTTGGACTTGTCAGTTTTGTCAATCTACTTCGTTCGAAACTCGTGAAATCTTGAATGCTGTCTCATGTTGTGCTGCAAACCAAACTTTCTATGAATCCCAACCTTTTTTACGACCAGTTTCTTTAGAATAAGTACAATTCTAATTGTGAATGTTTTCTTGGTGTTTCATTGATGAGTGGTAGAATGTTTGCAGCAGGCCATGTTGTTTTCTCTAATGAAGGCGACCCACTTCTGTCCTGAAATATGGTTTTATTTTTAGGCTATAGCACAGGAAAGCTCTCTCTCTCTCTCTCTCTCTCTCTCTCTCTCTCTCTCTCTCTCTCTCTCTCTCTCTCTCTCTCTCTCTCTGTCTTTCTGTCTGTCTGTCTATCTATCATCTATCTATCTATCTGTCTGTCTGTCTGTCTGTCTGTCTGTCTGTCTATCTCGCACTCTCTCAGACTCTTTCGCACACTCTCTCCCTCAGACTCAGAGTCTCTCAGACTCTCTCTCTCTCTCTCTCTCTCTCTCTCTCTCTCTCTCTCTCTATCTCTCTCTCTCTCTCTGTCTGTCTATCTATCATCTATCTATCTGTCTATCTGTCTGTCTGTCTGTCTGTCTGTCTATCTCGCACTCTCTCAGACTCTTTCGCAGACTCTCTCCCCAGACTCAAGAGTCTCTCAGACTCTCTCTCTCTCTCTCCCTCTCTCTCTCTCTCTCTCTCTCTCTCTCTCTCTCTCTCTCTCTCTCTCTCTCTCTCTCTCTCTTTCTCTCCCTCTCAGACCTTCTCTCTCTATCAGACTAAGAAAAAATAACACAGCAAATACAAGAGACTTTTTTCTTGTCATCTTTAACATCATGAAGTTGCATCATTAGGTGTTGAGTTGTCACGCTAGCCTGCTGTGCATGTGTGTGTGTGTGTGTGTGTGTTTTCTGCATCAACAGTGAAACATAACTGATAGACCGACCGATTTGACCTTCACACATCTGCCTCTGTAGTTCATCGGGACCACGAACATTAATTAATAACGCTTAATCTGGCATGCCTTAAAGCTCAGTCAGGACTTTGCATGCGTAAAGAACATGATAACAGTCTCAGCACGTCCGTCTCGTTTTCTCTGCATCTCATTCCTTTGGTGCATCAAAGACGTCCAAACCTCTCCTGATATTTCCTGCAGCGATGTAGCAGAATTTAAACAGTTTAGATTGAGATTTATCTTCTTGTTCTATTTCTTGTTGTGACAAAAGGCAGCATCTGAGACTTTTATAGAATTAAGTGTATTTTAAAAGAAATGTGAAACCCCAAGGATTTCCGTTTCATCGTGCCTGACGGAGCCTGCGTGCGTGCCATTTGTTGCACAAATCAGAAAGCCACGCTACATTAAAGTGGGAGGAATGGCACAGCAGAGGTTTGAGTGGTTGTCTGTTGTGGGGGATTAGCAGGATTTGTACTCACCTGTGAGGTGCACTCGAATGTACTTAATAGAATAAATAAAGAGCGCTGACATGGACACGTGATCGAGGGCTCACTAACAGGTTATTGACGATTTGGTTGATCAGCCTGAGATGTTTTAAGAGGTTTATTTTCTAAGCATGTTGTTGTGGTGTGATCTACAGTCCTGATTTATGTGTCACGACATATGCAAAGTTAACAGCAATAATTCTTTTTTAAGAGGGTTTCTCTGTCAAGCCACAACAGACTCGAACATACCTGTATATATAAATAAAAGTACTTTTCATTTACACATTTGAGTCAACAGTGAACACATGTTTTCCTAGTAAAAGGCCTGTTTTTTGGTATAAACATTGATAAATAGATGTAACATTGCTGATATTAATTGTGTAATTTCAGTACATTAGTATAATAGTTTAATTTGGATAATCCAGGGATTATTCTGTTCCCTTTCAGACCTCAACCTACTCTGTTAAAAAGCAAAGACGGAATACGTGCAGCATGCTCGTCACAACAAATTTTACCACAATATTATGCCAATGTTAATTACCAGACCATGTGTAACGTGCTGCTATCCACAAACATGGAGTTGCTTTTAAAATTTGCTTTAAAAGTATGTAAAATGGTTGTATTTCTGACTACATTTCAACTTCCCTCTTCGATTGCAACCTTGTCATACTCTTGAACTTTGCTCCATTCATCATGTGGAATAAAATTTGGCATCTCAGAAGCAATCATTTTAATCTGCATTTGTCACCCAGAAATCAGGTCCCATGTTCATTTTTCTTTAGACTGATTGAGGACAAACGTACCATGTTTGCACCTAAGTGGTCAATCTGCAGTCCATTGTGTCTGTCTTAGGCTTTCATTACCCCATCACTCATAGCCGTAGACAAAGAGGACTCGTCATCCTCCCTGCTAGCACCGTGTCTTCCTGTTAAACATTTGATTGTCATTGGGACAAATTCATGCCCCTTAATAAGTTTGATTCCACTATCGGAACTTCCAGGAAATTTTGCCAGACCTTCCTGGCATGTGGGGTGGCCGACCGAGATGTTTTCAGAACCCAATGGAGTACCCAAACAGAGTAGGTACTCAGAAAGACCTGGTAGAGTAGCTGATCATAACCTTTGGTTAACTCATGCTGATTGGTTGTCCGTAGGAAATGACATCAGCAGACGTGGTCCAAATCAACCAGTTTGTTTTTTAATTAGAAAAGTTGCTTGTGAAACAGAATGGAAACACGAGCAAATAAGCAAAGGGTGTTTCTCAATGTCAAGGTACCTGGCCTTGCGAGGCGATGTCTTGCGAGGCCAGGCGCCTTGCTTACAAGGACACTGTCCTTCCTTGGTCAAAGAAAACGGTTAAATGGAACAGACTTGCATCACGTGGCCGCGGCTCCCACGGCGGTCACGTAACGTCACATGACACGGGAGATAACGTTATATTATATACGTATTAGTTTCAATATAAATATATAATGAGCCTTTTACTTTTTAAATTGTGTATGTATTTGTTAAATTAAATATATAAGTGAGTTACTATCCACTAGCCACTGAAGCTGCTACTACTAAGCAACTAACCAACCATAGATCATTTCTTTGGATCTGAAAAACCATTTTAAATTAGTTGACTTACTTTTAAACTTGAAAACTTCCCCCGAAGTAGCTCCCGGCTTCTGATCTGCCATCCTTTTGAAAATACTGTGGTGTATTCTGGGAAATTTTTGATGAAGGCTAGGCTTGCTCAGCTAGCTAAACGGCTAACAAATGGAGAACACATGCCTCGGTAAAACATGAACATTGGAACACGTTCGTGGCGGTTCCTGATTACGTGTCTCCTAGACTACCGGGGCGGGGCCAAGACATTAAGGCGAGGTTCCTTGGCATTGAGAAACACCCAATGTTCGTGTTGCTTTACAAATGGCCGTTACTAAACTCCCAACACTGAAAAACGCAGCAGAATTCACAGGGCTTTGTTGTAAAAATCAGAGCTTCTTCTGGTCATTGAAAGCCACATTTTGAATCACACAGCAGCCCTCCATCCTCCGGCTGGATTCAATTATGCCGTACTTCGACAGAAAAAAACTTTTAATGTCTGTGGATGCTTTTTGGTACTGGTCAGTGACATCACTCACTGCCAAAGCAGCCACAATAAGCTGATGTCTGTGCAAAGTCCCGAAAAGGTGAGAGGATCGGGCCATCTTGCCTCCCGGTGAATTTTCCCCTCCCAGAAATGACCCTGAAACTCCAACAATGGAAGCATGCCCTATAATTATTTTTGAGTAGCAATTTTCATATTTTTTTTTAATAGGGAACAACATTCCTGAAACTCTGCCCCCCCCCCTCCCCCAAATAAAAATATACATACTGGCTGCCTCTAACACGCTGATCAGACAGGAAAAAAATATATCAGAACAGAAAGTGTGGAAGAAATTATTTAGTCAGTGGAGGCGGGGGAGAGTAGCCGGAGCTGATGTATTGCATAGAAAATGCTGAGTCTATGTGTGTAGTGATTAAATGACTGCTGCTTCTTGTGATTTAGGAGAATGTGTGGAGTTGGAAAATATCGGAGCTATTATTTGTTTGATGTGGCCGTCTGAGCAAAGCTTAATAAATGGACATAAAAGTTTCTGCCAGAATCAGATTTTATGTTTCCACTTTTAATTTCGGTGAACCGGCGTCAGTCAAAGGTTTGACCGTTCATAAACGTCAGTCAGCTGGAGCTTTTTGAACAACTTCTGCATAGTGGACTGATTTCACCAAGCAGTAGATACTGTAAGTCCAGTAAATTGTGAGCTGGACAGAAGTGTTTGTCCAGCACATCCCACAGATGTCCACAGACAGGTGGAGGATGTGTTGTGCTCATTGACATACATATATGGACAATGGGTTTCCATAGATATGGACAATGGGTTTCCATAGATATGGACAATGGGTTTCCATAGACTCCAATAACACGTTTTTGTATTAAAATGGGAGGTGCCCACCACCACCATTTTGACCGTGTCACAGGTTCCGTCAAGCCCAGACAATTCCATAAAAGGGAAGAGAGGAGGAGTTGAGGGTGGGGCCGTAAGGCTGGGATCAACTGACGACACCCGGTCGAACTAGCTACAAGCTAACCTGAAGCTAACCCAAAGCTAATGCGGAGGTGGGAGCTAAGCTAACGGAGGTAACCTAACCTAGCTAACCGCGGAGTTAACTGTGCACAACACTAGAGCTTCTGAATCAGGGATACGCCGGGCTGACTGCTGAGTAAAACCGGGTGGAACACAGAGGTCTCCCGAGAGCTCCACAAGCCGGCAGCCGCACAGCAGACAAGCGCCGCTGCGATCTGAGATGCGCAGAGATGCCACTGGGGAGAACCGGGTGGAAAGGTTTCCATCCCAGAGCTCCACAAGACGACAGCCCGTGCAGCACACAGAAGCCGCGATCAGACAGAGATGCGCCGAGCTGCGGGGAGACCAAGACGACAGCCCGCGCAGCACACAGAAGCCGCGATTAGACAGAGATGTGGGGAGGGGAGAAACGGGTGGAAAACATCGTTCTCCCGAGAGCTCCACAAGCCGATAGTCGGAACCCAGCTCCACCAACATGTTATATTTCAACCCATTTTCTAAAGTGCAGCATCATGTTAAATGCACTGGGTTTCACCCTATTACATTTAAATTTCGTGGTTAAACAGTACATGTTAAAATCTAAGCTCAGCTCGGCAGTGACCTAAAATACATAAATATCATTTTACTTACCGAAAAAAATGAAGTGGAGACTCCTTGGACGCTCTATTAGTGCAATTGATGCCACAGCAAGTCATTTTGTCCAACAATTGCACAAAAAATATCCAAAAAAGAATACACAAACAGAGACTCAAAATCCTGGAGCAGTTTCCAGGCCAGACCGAGACTCTACTGAGGCCTTTCCACGGAGCTAGCTCTGTGGTCACGTGGGTCTGATGCCCATTAATTATACAGAATTTTAGGCTTTTAATACACTTAAACAGAAGAGTGAGAAAAAAATTTACCCCCCTCAGAGTTGTCATGAGTGTAAACTAGATCATTTGAACCAAAAACATGTTTTGGTACCAGGCTGTAAACATGTTTATTTCTGCTGTGAAATTGGTATTTTTAGTCAGTGAGGATTTGCTCGCTTCTGACACCAGCCTCCAGCGGATGAGGGTGGAACTGCAATTTTTGGTACTTCCGGGTTGAGACCAATTTTAGAGCCGCATTGTGGGGGCTTGGTTGTGCTACTGAAACCACTTATGATCTTGGTGTGGCAAGTTGAGTTGGGTTGTGCTGATACTGTGGCCATCAGGGAACTCGATGTTGTACCTTTTTGGCAACCGTGTTGATGTGATATGTGTCAGAATACCACCTACATAAAGAGCTGAAGTGAAGACTTGTTCTTTCAATGCTCCCTGGTTGTTGTCTTCCTCCAAAAAGGACACAAACAGATCAGATTCAGCTGCCGAGCACTGGCACCACCAGCCCTTCCGACCACCACCAGCAGGCAAGGCGGGTTAAGTGTCTTGCCCAAGGACACAACAGCAGCAGCATGGCGGTGCATTTATTTCTACTGAGGTAATGTGTTTTCCCAACTAAAAAACACATTTTATTATGCTTTTTCAAAAAATCAGATATATGGTATGGCATGATAATTAAAATATAAATATAATTAAACAAAATAAATTAAATATAAAATCCTAACCAATTCAAAAGTCAATAATAATCTTACCTGAGCTGTTTTCATTAGTGTGCCGATTGTTGCAACTGTAGGCTGTACAAAAAATGGCCATAGTTGCTCAGCCTGCATTGTCTCCAGTTTGGTTTGGAGATTGAGGAGACCCATCCAATATGGCAGCCATACTATTACACTCTCCAGCTCCAAATGGAGCATCTACATATTCATGTCTATGGGTTAATGGCTGAGTCTACATTTGCTATAGAAACAAGTTTGGTTGTATATAGATAGAATAAACTTTACTGATCCCACAGTGGGCATATTCACTTGGTAGAGCAGCATGCTTGTCTTGTCAAACACGTTGAACTTGTGACAAGCATCTTGTTCAAAAAATCTCCCCATAGTGGTGTCCAAATTCAGGGATAGCATCCTTGTGAGGACTCGTCCTATCGGTCCGCTTTGGTCAGTTCCTTCCTCAACCGCTAAGGCTGTGACTGTAATTCTCTCCCGCTTTGACCATTATTAAAAGAGAGTAGTCTTTTGAATTTGGACAGCCTTGTCGCTTCTCTTTGACCTCATCGACTTTAAAATGTGGACTTGGGAAGATGGAGTCCCTGGATTTGGACACAGCCAATGACTGCTTGTCTTCTACCAACACCTGACACTGAACTGATGAACTTTTTTTTAGCATTGTTATAATTTAAAGTAGGGATGGACAATATATCAGCATCATTATCGGTGTTGGCCGATGTTAGTCATTTTTTTAAGTTTTCGGTTTCATTTCGATAAATAAAACCGGGCCGATATTAACAATCAATATTTTTTCCATCTTGTCTCTGTTTGCCTGTTTCAGAGGGTGAGGGGGGTGATGTGTAATTGTTTAGTCATGTGAGCAGTGAATTAAATCATCTCAGAACCATAAATGTGTGTGTTGTGTGTACATTATACTGTAAATTCTGCTTTATTCATTTTCATTCTATACAAAATCAGCTTATTTTAGAGGCATTAATGTCAATATATCGGTATCGGCAAATATCGGTTATCAGCCGTAACAGTGATCTTAATAACGGATATCGGTAATCGGCCCAAAAATTCCATATTGGTGAATCAATGGTTCACATGGTTGGGCACTTTTATATAATGTAAAATCTGAATAAAACAACTACAAATTTAAACAGTTTAATTGATAATTTTTCTTTCTGTTACATGTATATCTAATTGAGGGTGGCTTGCTAACATAGTCGTAAAATCCACTTAATCAGAAACTGAATGGAATGTCAGAAAGAAAAAAAAGAAAATTTCTATTTCGTTGAAGTTAGTAGAAAATATATATTTTAAAAGCTAAACTTTTGTTGGCTAATTTTAATAGAACAAATAAATTAATGCCTTATTTTATTATGTAATAACATAACAATCATAAAGAAATAAAATTGGCCCAGACCAGCTGTAGATCCTCCACCAGGGGGCAGTAGACATGTATAGGACTGGCTACGGCAGGTTTTTCTTGAAAGTACTAATCCCAGTACTCCATCTGGACACAACATTAAGTTCAGAAGTAGTTTAATGCAAATTTGTAAAATAAACTAACGCTTGGACATTTCTCACGGAGGGAGTGCATGTTAGGGGGGACGAGATGGAAAATGATTGAGAAACACTGGTCTAAAGTGTGTGTTTTCCCCATTAAAATCTGAAATGTTTTGTTTAGAAATAGGCAGATAGAATAAGTTGAGTGTAGACTAAAGACTTAGTCAGTGTCCAGAAATCTATAGATGTGTAGCCGCGCAGTAAAGTACAGACGCTTGGCAGGGAAGCATAGAGGTACATGATGAAAGTGTAACCCCTTCTTTCCACCGGAGCCGTCAGCAGCACGTTACTGCAGCAGCACGTCATAGCTGCTGATAGGAACCGCTGTGGTCAACAGAACCTTTTCCACCGGAGCCGTCAGCGCCCTTACGCGCCGGTTCTATTTTCTATGCGCGACGCCTCTGAAACGGGTCGAGTTCGACATTTTTGGGGAAGGAAAGACAGGAAATTGGACGCGGAAACGGAGCGAAGCTCCCGAGATTTTCAGAATAAAGAAACGTACTGTCTTCCGGTTGCTTTACTTAAAAAAAAAAGTCACTAACTGCGGCCCCGTGAGAAGTTGTCACCTAGCTAGCGGTCTCCTTTGTTTTTCAGGTCCGAATTGGCGATTATAAAACGGACAGAACATAAAACACAAACCTTTTGGAGCCATGTTGTAATTTTCTCCTGCTTGTTGTTGTGTTTCCTGACGAAGTCACTCGTGTGACTTCGTGCTCGGTCGGTGACAGTTGCTCCCCTGCTGCTTCGCGTCTCGTGGGAAGGGCCAAGCAGCAGCTTACGCGAGCAAGACGTGCTGCTGCAGTAACGTGCTGCTGACGGCTCCGGTGGAAAGAAGGGGTTAGTCACAGCTGACTCATACTCTCATCTATACCATGGTGCATGTTTTATTCATCTGCATTTTGCTAACTATATACTAACATGGCAGAAACAGTAAACGCTGTTTGCATCAAATACTATGAGCGGCTGCTGCAGAGTAACAGATTCTTAAATGTTTGTTTCTAAGTGAAAAGGTTTGTCAGTCTGTAGCAGCAGCAGAGTGAAGCAAAGGGTGGCAACCCGTTATGCCATCAAATGTCAGTTTGTAATGTGTCATGGCAGCATGCTGTAAATGTATGTTTTATGCCTAAAGAGAGTGTGTGTGTGTGTGTGTGTGTGTGTGTGTGTGTGTGTGTGTGTGTGTGTGTGTGTGTGTGTGTGTGTGTGTGTGTGTGTGTGTGTTCTGTGGGCATTTTTTTTATCTGTTTGTCTCCTTTTGCTGAAGAGCTGAATAGTGGTCTTGGAAGAAATTGAATTTCCTCAGATCAAAGTGGATCATCATAATCACAGAGTAACCTGCTTCGCTCTGTAGCCTCCGCCGTAGGCTTAGCGGAGAAAGTAAAGGCCCCCCCATTCTGTGTACAAACACCTAATCCCATTTGTGAAGAGTTAAAATAACTGTACTCTGCTACAATCTGACTACTTTCACTTCCACCGTGAAGTCAAGAGGTGTTTCTGCTTGTTTTAACCTTAAACACATCAGCGTGTGCTGCTTTAGTATTCATGTACAGTTGGCTAATAATAACTGGCCGTAAAAAGCTGTCACTCAGCTCAAAGATGGCAGATTTTTTTTTCCAGGCCTACAGCCAAGCTGAGCCTATCAGTAAGAATTTTGCTTGAATTATCACACGATTATGACACAATCTGTGTTTTTTCTGCTGCCATAACATAAAAAAGCACAGAACCCTTTTCATTTCTCTTTTCTTCACCGTTGTCCTTGACGCATTCTCACTTTTCCTCAGCCGAAAATGTTAGGTTTCTTCCTGTATAATCCCTTCAATTAGTCTTTTTTTAGCTATACATAACAATCTTGCTGCAGTAATTGGATTCAGCCTGGAAGAGCTTTGGCTGCAGCCCAAATGAGCACAAACCTAAATAGCAGCCCTGTTGAGAGGCGGATGAAATGTGTGTGTTTTTATTTTCCTTTTTTTTTGCCCAGAGTCTTTTCTTTAAAAGTTCTGCCAGTCGGGGGGGGGGGGGGGGGGGGGGGGGGGGGGGGGGGGTTGGTTGACACGGGTCAAGCAAATCAAATCCAGGGGATCATTAGGCGGCTTTTAATGATGTCAGCCTTGTGGTATCCAGGCCTTTTCACAGCTCACAGCCTTCGGGTCTCGTTTTAAAGGCTTCAGTGCTCTCATCTAACCAGAAAGAGCCTATTTGTGGCTCCATGGAAGAACCAAAGATGTTTTAACACAATTTACAACTTTTCAAACTACACATTGATTTCCTTTTCTCCCTCTTTTCTTAAAGGGAAACTAAGCAGTTTTGACTTGTTTTAGCACCCCCTAGTGTCCGTTTTAACTCACTGTCATAAAACTGAAAGCAAAGCTCCTTTCCTCGACATGCGTTCATCTTTTTACACCTTAATCTAACGGCTGAAATGTTTCCTCGGCCTTCATTAGTTTCTGCAGGAGCGGTTCATCACTAGATCAATGTTTACGATCTAAAACATGCAGGCAACGTGCAGGAAGCAGAATTCAGCGCTAGCATGTCAGCTCCACTTTTTTAAGTCAATCAATCAATCAATCAATCAAAGCTTTATTTATAAAGCGCCTTCCGCAACCCTGTCAGGAAGCCCAAAGCGCTGAACATGGTACAGTTGTAAGTAATTATATTGAAAAAATCAACAATAAAAGAAATTCAAATTACAAAATACAAAATGGAAATTATAAGATAGATGAAACATTCTGGTAAAGGACAAATGTGTTAAACACATTTGGATTGAGTGGATGGATTGAGTGTCCCAATGAAAACTGTGGAATGGATTCAACATAAAAGAGGGCCAAAATCAAACATGTTCTGGAAACGCCAAGTGGAGGAGGTGTGTTTTTAGGTGATTCTTAAAGACTGGCAGAGAAGGGGACAGCCTAACTGAGGGTGGCAACTGGTTCCAGAGTAACGGTGCTAGGACTGAGAAAGCCCGGTCCCCACGGGTACGACACCTAGACCGAGGGACAGCGGGACTGGACATTCTGAAGTTGCAAATGCGGGACTCTGGCCACAGGGGATAGTGGGGTCTGCGTCACATTAAAGCTTCTTTCCGAAGTATTTCTCTTATCCGATGGCACCATCTAGTAGCTGACAAACATATCACACAAAAAATCTGTTGCTCTGTTTGTTTAAGATCGCGACTTTACGTTTCTGTTTACAAATGCACTTCTGTAGCCGTCAAACAGAGCTAAAACTCGTTTTACGAGTATTATTCTCATGTTATGTTGTGTTTTCATATTTCTATTTTAGAGACTTACTTGTCTGTGAAAAGTTCATCAACTCTGCATCAGCTGAGGTATTACTGAACTTTGAAGCAAGTAAGCGGTACTCTAACGCTATTGGTTAGTTCTGGTCAGCGGTCAGTTTCATATTGCGGGGTGGGGGGCGTGCTTAGCCAACAAAAAAATAAAAATAATGACGTATCGGCATACATTTTATCACAGTACGTGATGAGACAATCGCTTTTATGGATTTCTGAAAAATCATACATCATTTCTGAAAGGGGAAAATTCCGGAAAGCAACTTTAAGTAAGAAGTCATTTTAGCACATATTAGCTCAAGAAAATGATTTAAAAAAATTAATAAGTTTCATAGTATGCTTTTAAGTTTTTTAAAGGGTGGCTTGCCAACTCTGGGTCGGGGGAGAGGTCCTACCTCAAGTGGAGGAGTTTAAGTATCTCGGGGTCTTGTTCACGAGTGAGGGTAGGAGGGATCGGGAGATCGACAGGCGGATTGGTTCACCATCTGCAGTGATGCGGACGCTGAGCCGATCTGTCGTGGTGAAGAGGGAGCTGAGCCAGAAAGCCAGGCTCTCAATTTACCGGTCGATCTACGTCCCAATCCTCACCTATGGTCCTGAGCTTTGGGTAATGACCGAAAGAACGAGATTGCGGATACAAGCGGCCGAAATGAGTTTCCTCCATAGGGTGGCTGGGCTCAGCCTTGGAGATAGGGTGAGGAGCTCGGACATTCGAAAGGAGTCAGTTGAGGTGGTTTGGGCATCTGGTCAGGATGCCTCCTGGACGCCTCCCTGGGGAGGTGTTTCGGGCATGTCTTGCCGGCAGGAGGCCCCCGGGTCGACCCAGGACACGCTGGAGAGGTTACATCTCCAATCTGGTCCGGGAACGCCTTGGGGTCCTGCCGGAGGAGCTGGTGGAAGTGGCCGGGGAGAGGACGGTCTGGAGCTCCCTAGCTGGGATGCTGCCCCCGCGACTCGGACCCGGATGAGCGGAGGAAGACGGCGGCGACGAATATGCTTTTCATTATTTCAACTGAGCCACTATTTCTCATATTTTTTAGTTTTAAATGAAAAAATAACAGATTTGGTTAAAAACAATCTTCCTATTGGCTGGATACTTTAAGCAGCGTTGTTTAAGGGGTTAACAAGTCGATCCTGGAGACTTTGGATGCTATCAATGCCTTCCGAGAATCGGAAATCTATGCCGAGTGGGGCTGGTGGCTCATTTGTTACACTGCAGACTCTGTAATGCATACAGATCCTGCTGTCTTGCTATCACAGGAAGAAAAGAAGACGAGGGAAAATGAATTTGTAAATAACTTAAGTCTAGATATAAAAATGATTTTATCTGCAAGACAGCAAAAAGCTTCACTGTTATTTCAGAAACTTATTTATCCTTTTTATGTTTTTACCATTTCAGTGTGAGTTTTGGTTTTTCGAAAAGGGTTCAGAGGTCTGGTTTTTATTGCTTTGTGGGAACTCAAAGTGAAAAGGTACAAATATGAGTCGATAACATCATTTTTCAAACCCTAAAGCGCCTAGTGTGGCTCCTGCTCCCGAGAAGGCGTTTAGGATTCAAACGGCGTTGGCCATAAATGCTTTTTATTCAAAACAAGACCCTGTGGAATTGGTTTGGGTGGCAGCCTCTCTGAACATGAACTAGTGAGATAAACATGTTCTTTTCTCTGTCTGTCTGTGCACCCATGTGTGTGTGAGTGTGTACTCAAAACAAAAGCTCTTTTCTTAAAAAATAAAATAAAAAAGGCAGACTGAATACGACTTCCCACACTCCAGACACAACGAGGAGGCTGAACCGGGAGGCTATGATTGCAGACAGCCAAGTTGATTCAAAGTGGATTCTGGGCCAGGAAGAAAACTCGAGCTGCAACTTTACCACAAAAACAGAATGTCAACAATATGAGAAATAATTGAATTTTGTTCGGAGGACTAAATCTGTCTTGTTGAATTCCATTTAGCTGATTAATATCTCCTTGGCGTTCCCAGCGGTGCCGCGTAGCACAGGCTGCTGTGGCTTTTCAATTCCAGATGTAATTGAGTGGTTTTATGAAGCTGCATTGGTCATTAATTAGACACATAAAAAGCTGCACATTAATAGGAAGACAGGTTGGAAACTCTACATGCGGTAGTCAATTAGACGGTAACGAATGAATAAAATTTCTCCATTTGTGGCCTGGGGGAAATTCAATTATTTTTCACCCTCACCGCTTCACTGGCAGAGCCGTTATGTATGTTCAGCTGCTCAGGTAAATCAGCGCATTAGCATCGCCGGATAGCGGAAGGTTTCTGCGGAGTGACAAGTCTCCCACTAAACCCAATGTGGTAACACGTCATCGCAGACGGAGGCGGCGCTCGATTTGTTTCTTTAGATTTTGTCTGATGGGCCGGGCCTGTAGGGATGCAGAGGGTTGGAAGTGCTCCCTTCAGAGATGATGATTGCACAGAATGAATGAGAGTCAGGGTCAGGCATGCTGAGGCTCACACTTCCTCACCAGCAAATAGCCTCATCCTGACTGAAATGTGCTATTATGGCTGAAGTGCGTGTCCTTTTCGCTGGGTGGTTAATGGAGCCGAGTCCTGCTGCTGCTGCTGAGCTATCTGTCACCATTTGGTATAAAAACTCAAAACATCAGGTTCTGTGAGGTTTAACCCTTTTTAGGGCACTCGTTGAAGTATTTTAATGTTTTAAATTTCAACCCCAGGGTGTTTTTGTAGTCCATAACCAAAGTGTATTTCTGTTGTTAAAATATTTATTTTCATGCAGAAAACCAAAGAAAATGAAGTGATCAAATATGGAAGTTGGCCCTGTTCTGGTAAAAGAAATTCCAAAATAAAACAACAGGAACAAGTTAAATAAACATTATTTTTGAATAATATACATAAGTATAAGACACGTTAGAATAATCTAGCTAATTTTAGAACATTATGTCACTGTTCAAAAATACAGAATATATGACAATTAATAAAGAATATAGCATATTTTTAATTAAAGCAGACTACTGTGGATTATTTTGAAAACAATAGATACTATTTCTGTTCAAATATAGATTATTAGAATATTTTAGAATATTTTATATTTGAGGATCTGCGTCATTGTCATCTTCCTCCTGTTCATCATCATCACTGATGGCGAGATTGGTTGGCACAATAACTGTTCTCCTCCATTTTCCAGAGAAATGTTAGTTTAAAACTGTAAAATATATTCAATATTATAATAATTATTATTATTACTATTACCATAAATATTAAGAATATGTCTAAAAAACAACAGATTTTACCTAAAAATATTCATTATTTATTTTACTTGCTCAGGGTGTATGTTCAAATATGGCAGATTTTATTTTCATGCGATGATTTCACCAACTTCACTGAGTTTAACATTTACAACACAGATATCCTTATTCAGCACAACTAGTCAACCTTGTGATGTGAGAGTTTCATAAACCTAGCAATGTTAGTTTTGGAGATCTGACCGTAAAAATGTGAATTTTCTGGCTCTGCAGACACACCAATATTTGGCGCGTTATAGCTCGGCACCGATTGGTGGAATGGCGCCATGGCGCAAATCGTGACTAGCTTGATCTCTGATGACTGTTTGGGTGAAATCCCTTCTAAGTTCTAAGAGTTTGTGAAAAGGCACACCAACATCATTTATGATGTGAGTGGAAGTGTCTTAATATTGGATAATGGCCCTAGAACGCGACGATATATTTAATGTACGTACACGGGTGTGTACTGGCAAGAATCTGGTCACAATACAGTGGAGATCATATGATTTATTACTGGATACTGAAAGCTAAACGATACTTGCAATTTTTAGGGATGAATTTAATTAGTGAAACACTTTTAGCTTCATCGCCTTTGTCAGAGTCCAAGCCCCCAGGCCGGGCTCTCCCAGCTGACCGGCTTCCGTCTTGGACCACATTACCCAGCATGCCCCTCGCGGGGATTCCCTCCACGTTTCACCAGCGTCATCCATGTCTATATATGGAAGACGCTACACCGGCTCTTCACTCAGTCATCGTTCCACCGTGATCCATGATCAGAGTATTTCCAAAGCTACTACAGCTAAACCTCCACCTTTCCTCCTCAGACCTCATCCGTCAGCCGTTCCAGCACCGCTTTCAGCCCACCATCTGTATAATAAACGCTCTTACTCCCGAACCCAGTCTTCGAGTCTGACAGCCTTCAGCTCTTACTAAGTTCTTTTGTTGCCGAGTGTAAAGCAGTTGGAACGAGGATCATCGTCTCCAGGTTGGAGGAACAAAACATTCAAAGCGTCATGAGTGAGGGAATGAAGGAGCAGGAGATGGACAAGTGGATCAGGGCAGCAGAGCCGGCGTTTTGTGGTTATGAGGGAGGATTATTTAGAATAATCATTGCAGACGTACTCCCAGGGAGATGTGTTGGGCATGTTCTTTTTGGAGAAGACCCTGGGGCGAGCCCAGGACATGCTGGAGAGATTATATTTCTTGGCTGGTCAGGAAATACTTGGGGCTACTTCCACCAGAGGAAGCTGAGGAAAGAACCGGCTTCCCTGTTGCCCCTGACCCAAGTAACCAAAGATGCAAAAGAAAAGTTTGAACTATTTTTTTTCTAGTATGTAAATGAACAGTCATTCTTTATGAACTCCTTTTATGCTGTTAATAAAAACCTTACTTTTAAATCAGTTATCCACTGAAGTGTGGCAGTCCATTGGGAGGATGGTGTGAGATTAAAGGAAAAACTGATTGCTTGCTCTCCAACTCTTCACAGTTGGCATTATAATTCCTACTGTGAATTCATCCACTTGATTCTCTGCATGAAATGCTTTTAATACTCGCATCCTCGCGGTGGAGTTTGTGTCCTAGCAGGCTGGAATGCCGAACACGTCCTAGCTGAGTGACGGCTCACCGCTGCTACTGACATGTATTGGTGTCAGACGGCTCGGGATCGACTTGTGTAACTGTACGCCACAGTGCCTTCCCCCTTGGTGGTCTGTTTGATTTAGAAAATACAATTTCAATTAGTTATGTTACAGATGCTTATCTCACATTGAAGGCAGAAACTGCTTGCTGGAAGAAAAAACACACTAATCTTTCTTGATCTTTCTACAACGAAGCCTGGCAGCTGTCAGTGTTTAGGTTTTGAAAGAAATCCGTAGATCTGTCACATTCAGACTCTGAGCATGCAGTTTTCCTACCCATTCATGCATGAAATACAATCTCTGTGCAGTCTCACCGGGCTTTCTAATTCCTGCAGTGACTTGTGTTGCAGAGGGGGCATGTTTTTAGAGCTTCATATTTATAAGCATATACAGTTCACCTGCCACAGCTCAATGTGTTTTTACAGGTCTGAATACCTCAAACAAATGTACAAAATAAGGGTAGATTTCTTACATAATCACCTAATATGAGGAGGATTTAGAGTTCACTTTCCACTGTACAAGAAATGTATTCAATTTTTTTTAGACTAGTAATAATCTGAGGTAGATGGTCAGTGCAGTCAAAGTTTTAAGAGACAGTCTAAAGAAATTTGGATCAAGACAAGGCTTGGGGAAAGCGCTATGGCTAGGGCAGTAAGACTATAGCAGAACAGCTAGGGTGGTACTGCTATGGCAGCACGGCTAGGGCATTAAGGCTATGACTGTACGTCTAGGGCATTAAGGCTATGATGGTACATCTAGGGCATTAAGGCTATGGCAGAACGGCTAGTACCTCTATGGCAGTTTGGCTAGGGCATTGAAGCTATGGCAATATGGCTAGAGCATTAAGGCTATGGCAGTACGGCTAGGGTAGTATCTCTAAGGCAGTACGGCTATGGCGGAATGGCTAGGGCATTATGGCTATGGTTGTACAGCTACACCTGTACAGATAGGGCAGTTCTGCTAGGGCGGTGCGGCTAGGGTAGTTGGGCTAGGGCAGGAAACAAATTGAAATGCCATCGGTGCTTTTGGACAGTTCACCCCTGCTGGTGTGTTGCAAAAGCTGCTTTACTGGGAATATAGGGTTGTGTTATAAAATGAGTGGAATTCACATGGGTGGAGGTTGGATTTTATTGAATCCAGTAGAAGTAATGGCTCATGACAGTAATGTATAATTAGAAAAAAGGCATCTCAATAGTGCCAATGGTTCTATTTGGTCATATCATAAGTCCTTTAATTAGATTTTTGTAAGAAGACAAGAAAACCTGAATGTTGAAAAACGTTTTTTCCCAAGCCTTCATGTGTTCATGCTTTATATTTTACATTTTTTCCATTGCACAAAATAAGAGACATCATTTGGATTTCTTTCCCCCTCATTTTAATTTATTTTAGATTTTTCATGTAAGTTCTTTCTTTCAATGTGGTGATTTTGAACTTGCACAGGAGTATTTGTTGCTGCAGTTTTAATAAAGCAATGCAATTTTACTTGTAGCTTTAAAAGGCAGATTTGGAAGAATTCCTTGTAATAAAACCTTGTTAGGTGCTCTTCTTTTCTCTACATAAGGTTCTAATCTACTTCCTACTAGTCGCTGTAATGTCACTGTAACGTACAGGCATGGCTGAATGCTGAGTTTAAAAAAAAGATCCTGTATGTCGTCTCTGTGGTGGCAAAGATGGGGTGAACCCCATTACTCTGTGCAGGTTAGAACCAGGACCATCGTGTCTTCTGACTGGCAGGGCTGAAAAGAAGTTTGATACATTGCTTAATTTGCATCCAGACCTAAGCCCACAGTTCTGGGCCTGTTCCCACAGGAAGAACTCTGCAGATCAGGTATTAACTCTGCTGAAAAGTCAGAATCTGCCTTTTCAGGAAACTAGGACAAGTGCTATCTCTGCAGGAGAGTGTTTTACCACCCAGTGAGAGTAGACGGGCTGTGGTTGTAACATTTATATGCTACAATCCTCTGGGCTCAGATTTATATGTACACGTTTGGATGTTAGCAGCTTCATAAATACACACAAAAAGACAAACCCACAGTCGTACAATAAGACTCGCCATGAAGACAGACAGATTAAGTAATAGCCTGTCTTGTGTTTCTTTTTGAGCAGCTTCCGGACACATTTATCTCTCTGCCCTTACAATTACGTCGCTGGTTCTCAACCTTCAGGGAATAAAACTGTTTTGAAATAAGTGTGCCTTTCAGTTGTTTTCATTTCTTAAAAGTAAAATTTAAAAATAAGCTCTGTATCCAGTTTTTCAGGCTTTGTTGTGTCAACAAAACAGCCAACATTGTTTCATCATTGTTGTTTTCCTTCCTTGCTGCTAAATTTGGACCAAATCAAGCAGGAACCAAAGCAGAACTTTGTTTTAAGCAGGTCTACATTTGTTAAATTGTTTGTTCCTTTTACCGTTAATGACAAAAGCTTTACAGCGTTACAGCTGCATCGCAAACAAATGCCAAAGATAAAGACATGAGTCAGATTGGGACTCAGATGAAATTTAGCTATGCAAATGAAGGAAACATGCATTTTAAAGTCTCATTAAAGCAGCAAACCAGATGATTCACCCTTTGCGGAATTATGCTAGCTTTGAAATGTAGCTAGACCGTAGCCGTAGCTCTATTTATGGGTCTTGGCCAAACTACACTCACCTAAAGGATTATTATTAGTAACACCATATTAATATGGTGTTTGACCCTCTTTCACCTTCAGAACTGCTTTAATTCTACGTGGCGTTGATTCAACAAGGTGCTGAAAGCCTTCTTTAGAAACGTTGGTCCATGTTGATAGGACAGCATCTTGCAGCTGATGGAGATTTGTGGGACGCACATCCAGGGCACGAAGCTCCCGTTCCACCACATCCCAAAGTTGCTCTATCGAGTTGAGATCTGGTGACTGTGGGGGCCGTTGTAGGACAATGAACTCATTGTCATGTTCAAGAAACCAATTTGAAGTGATTGTAGCTTTATGACTTAGTGCATAACATGAAAACGGATGGGAAACAGCTCAATGTGGAAGTATAAACAGGGTGTAGACGCTGTTATTTGTTTAAGAGGTAGAGAGACTGGAAAAATGCAGAGGTCGGGTCAGCCGCGGCCGCCATTTTGATTTTTATTGTGCATTTAGTTCATGCTGTTTTAGCTAGATAAGCCCCGTGTTGTCTCCTGATACGTTCCATAAATGTGTGTTTACTGATTCTAGAAAGTGATTTTGGAGAATGTTTATGCTCAGCCTGCCAGAGTACACGTGGTTCCTCCATGATGCCTTTTGTGAGCTGCTAATTGGATGTTATAACAAGCCCGGGTACTGTTGTTAAAAGCAGAATAAATATATTTTGGGTTAAAAACAGAATAAAATATGTTGGACTAAAACCATAAATGGATATTTTGATTAAAGTCACAGATAAAATGTATTAAACAGATGTTTTATATGGTTGTGAATTTCTGTGCTGAGAGAATGGGATTGTATTACTAAAATTTGGCAGAAGCGAGGCAAAGATAAACAGCACCTATCGTCTCTGTCTCATCTTTTTCCTGTTTTACAGGAACATTTAATCTTATCTACAGGCCCAAATTCTGGGTCTGTTACACATTATCCTGCTGGAAGTAGCCATCAGAGGATGGGTGCATGGTGGTCATGAAGGGATGGGCATGGTCAGAAACAATGCTCAGGTAGCCCGTGGCATTTAAACCATGCCCAATTGGCACTAAGGGGCCTAAAGTGTGCCAAGAAAACATCCCCCACACCATTACACCACCACCACCTGCCTGCACAGTGGTAACAAGGCATGATGGATCCATGTTCTCTTTCTGTTTACGCCAAATTCTGACTCTACCATTTGAATGTCTCAACACAAATGGAGACTAATCAGACCAGGCAACATTTTTCCAGTCTTCAACTGTCCAATTTTGGTGAGCTTGTGCAAATTGTAGCCTCTTTTTCCTATTTGTAGTGGAGACGAGTGGTACCCGGTGGGGTCTTCTGCTGTTGTAGCCCATCCGCCTCAAGGTTGTGCGTGTTGTGGCTTCACAAATGCTTTGCTGCATTCCTCGGTTGTAACGAGTGCTTCCACGGCCAGGACGAAAACCACAATACTCCTCCTGAATCTGAGGTTCAACAATCTGATGGACCCTCCTCTCCAGAACCCCTGAATAGACCTTACCAGAAAGGCTCAGGAGTGTGATCCCCCTGTAGTTGGAACACACCATGCGGCCCCCCTTTTTAAATAAGGGGTCCACCACCCCGGTCTGCCAGTCCAGTGGGACATCTGTTGCAATCAGACTGATTTCTGTTGAGTTTTTACAACTTTGGCTCTTTCAGCTTGTCGTCGTTCTGCTGAATTATTCTTGGATCAACCAGGAGACGCTGCTGAGTGATGAATATGTTACGTATGTTAGCGGCCAGGAACTGCTTCGGTCCCTGCTGTTAACTCACAACGGATCGTTCATATGTGATGTACTGCTGACTGGCATTGTAACATACACTCGAATGCAAAATTACACTTGAGAGGATAGATGATGGTTAAATGTTCTCCAATAATATAAAATGAAATGATTAAATGACTGTGGACTGATTGCTAAACTGCATCTAACTCTATATTTTTCAATCAGCATTCAGCTTGGATCATTTCTACTGAATGTTTTAATTTGAGCATCTGTAGATCCCAGTGAAATGATCTCTGTATTCTCTCTGCTCTGAAGCCGTAATTGGACGATTTGTTTGAGCAGCTGTTGCCTTTGTGACAGTCGACTTTTCATAATTACTGCGGCAAAAAGTGGAATTTCTGCCACCAATTATGATAATGGTCAGTGTTATTCCCAGGAGTGCTGCTTGTAAGAATCTTCATGTATTTCTGATGAAAGCTAAACTTCAGTGAGTTCACAGTTTACACCTCTTCCTCTACCGTATCTGCCATCCTTCTGTATCCATGGCAACCCCTAAAGGCCAAATGATAGATAAAAGAGAGCTGAATGCATAAGCACATGTGGCAGCCATCAAGTGTTTTAGACTCAATGTCATTGAGTCGATAATATACGGATCTAATGACTTCTATAAAATAAATAAACAGTGAGTGTACAGTACTTTGGAATTGTATTTTTCCCCATTGCAGATTTTTTTTATTACACCTAAATATTTCAGATCAGAAAATTCTGCCACAATGGTTAATTTTCTAGGATTTACAGTCTGTTCCAGATCTAACTTTGGGCATAGTCCTTCAGGATTTTGTGCTAGAGACTTGACAGCAGAATTCTTGGTTCCACCAATCACAGAAAATCAGCCCCAGACCATCACACTACCACCATCGTGTTTGACTGTTTTAATTATTCTTTGTTTAAATTCAGTTTTGGTTTAAAGCAACACTAAATAGGTTTCCCTGCTTCGCCCTCCTACTGGATGAAAGCGGAATGACAACTGTCATAGACAACCCTGCTGCAGCCTGCTGGCTAGCACTACCAGTGAGGTTACGTTGACATGAATTTCCAAAATGGTACAAATGAAGCTTCTAGCGTTATCTGTTCTTTCATCATCTGTTGTCGAATTGTTAGCGGCAGAAGCTTTTCCGGTTCGCGCCTCGTTTTTTTTCACTGCAGCGGCCCAAAACGATCTCCTAATTCATGGATTTTCTGCTTCCCGATTATGTGACGTGTGACATAAGTGGACGAAGTTCACCTTTAGAGACATGATGTTAATTCTCATTCTCGTTTCGCCCGCCCCGTAAAAAAAATGCAATTGACGACTTTAGTCGTCAATGGCAGCGAGCGGTTGAATTTTAAATGACACCTTTTGTCATCAATGACAGTGAATGCGTTACTAAGCCATAAAGTAAAAAATATTCACACTGTTGGACAAAAATATTACTTACAAGTCCAGTAACAACAAAGCCAGGTCACCATCAGTCCATGATTTTATAGCCTCCTTAAGCTCCCTCAAAAGTGCGTAGGCCATGCTGATTTATTGATGGCCATCAAGCAGAACAAGCTAACTGCTAGCTTTTATACTAGCTACCTCCACAGTAAACAGCTATTGCTACTTGCATCACTAAACTGCAGTTTCTGGTCAGCAGAGGGCTGGAGTTATGTCTAATGGGAAATTGCTCAAATTTCTGCTTAAAGAATCATTGAAAACAGTTTTAAAGCATTAGCTTAATGTGTTAAGAACTCTTTAGTGTGGTTTTACGGACATGGTAAAATCCCTAACTTTTTAGCATAGTCTGATTTCTCCAAACTTCTTTTAGTCCAAAACGACCTTAAACTTTAGTCTTCAGCTTAAAATTTTTTTTTATTTAAGTAAGTATTTTTCTGATAGGAGAGCAGCCCTCTGAGCAAAGGTTGTCAGCAAGAAGGATGGTCAAGCTGAACTCTTTTGTCTCGAGAATATTAAAACGGCCTTGAGCTGAAATTATCTCTACATCTGAAAACGCTTCAGAACGGGGAAGGAATGGTGGTAAAAGTTTGCGAGAGAGAAAATTTTTTTTTTCTTCATTTCAGTACAAAACCTTCACCAAGTGCCAGGCTTTGTGTCCATTCTTTCCGAGCTGAATGTGAGGATTTACACCATGCCAAAACACAGTTTGGCACAAAAAGAAAGCACTCCCCTCCCCTCACTATGCTGGCTCTTTGCCCAGTCACTGCTAGCCATTGCCAGTTCGAGCCAGTGTCTCCAACTTAGAGGCTGTGAGGACATTTTCTCCTCATGAATGTCTCACAGACTAATCTAGACCCCCCCACCCACCACCCACCACCCCCACTGAGATACAACGCATGTTAACTCGATCAATGCAATCACAGAGCTGGCAACCAAATCACACAAAGATGAGGTTCATTAAGGTCCAAGTTAGCATGCGACTTCAAAGGGGAGCACCATGATTGGCTCTGATTGATATCATTATGGAAATGTTGATTGTGAAGCCACAGTTCTTAAGACAGTTGGCTGCAGAAAAAAAAATCCTTTCATCTGACTGAGAGAAAGGAAGTCATGACTTGATGCGGGGGACAGGGAACTGAGCTGAGGTCACCATGTGTTCAATTTTTGGCTGTAATGAAATGTCGTGCTGGCCAGAACTGGCCGATCTCAGCCTCTAAAACGGCTCTGGTGATGAAAGATGAATTGGTAGCAAATGAGCTCCGAGGAAGAGGAAATAGCGTCGGAACAGGCCGCGGAGAATTGACATGTTCTGGATTCACTTTGAGGCAGTGCTGTGGAGGAGCAGGAGAAGTCAAACGGAACAGCGGGAATGTTTCCCGTCATCCTTCGGGATGAGAGCACAGGTTAATGAAATGATCACGCATGAGGTGATGCTGTTCCTTCAGTTATTTTAAATCAAAGCGTGGTTGTTATAATGCAGCTACTCATCTAAATAACTAACGAGATCAAATACAAAATATGTTTTTCTACCTCAATTTAGATTTTTTTCACTTGTTCTAAAGAATTGAAATAAAAACAATGAATACAATTAAAAAATGAAGAAAAAACTATGTGCTGCATGACAAACAATCATGCACACACACACACACACACACACACACACACCTAAGGACAATTTTAGACAGACCAATTAGCCTAACAGTTATGTTTTTGGACTGTGGGAGGAAGCCGGAGCACCCGGAGAGAACCCAAGCATGCACAGGGAGAACATGCAAACTCCATGCAGAAAGATCCCAGGCCGGGAAGCGAACCCAGGACCTTCTTGCTGCAAGGCAACAGCTCTAACCACTGTGCCACTGCGCAGCCCCCAAATAAATTTTGCGTGTCGATTTAGACAAATATTTTGAATCAAACTTGTTTTTAAAAATTAACAAAACAGAAGGGCAAGTTTAAAAATTCAAAAATGCATCATTTTTCTGCCCTTGCTTTTCTTACCTCTGCAATCCCATTTAAATCTCCTTTGAGTTGAACCTAGCCTTGCGTAATCTCTACAGGGGTCACTATTGTAGACCCAAGTGTCTCCAGATTTGTGGTCTTTGGTCTCAAACGTTTGCCACTCTGCTTATTATTGCAGTGAGTCATAATCATGAGCTACTAAAGTTTGTGGACATGAAAAGTACCCCAGAGGTGCAACCAGATCACACTTCCTCTGATTTGGCTTATTTTGTTTGCACCAAAGTTCAGACGCATCTTCATCGTGCGATACGCTATAAACTGGACGTTTACCTCCAAAAGCTGCATCTTCTCATGTCAGCAGCTCCACCTCTCAATGCCATGTTCTCTTTTACCAGCGCCCTGAGGAAAAGTCATTTCCCAAGTCTCCTTTCCTCCTTATAACAACATTTAGGTTGTGATAGCACAGCATTTGTCAAAGTCTCCAGATGACTACGTAGACTGATACCACTACAACTTTGATCCCTTTTGGGGAAGTAAACAGAAGTTTTCTTAACAGTGTGAGAATATTGCTGTGAAATAAACACACGAAAGACACAGAGACTCACACAGACTTCTAAAGAAAGGCCGACCTGTTACACAGACGGCTTTTATTGGAGAGACTGTGAAGAAGGTCAATAGCTATAAGAGCCTCGGGACCCCCATTGACAGCAAGCTGACCTTTAACAATAACACACATAACATGTAGAAAAAAGGGCAACAGTGAATCTACCATTGGATTAGAGAAATACTCCGGAAAGAGACATTAAAGAGCAAGTCACCCCCTACCAGAGTCTTACTCTACTCCCATTTCCTGCTTTCAAAAATGCTCTAGAAGGAGGTGTTGCCTAGCAGACTGAGAGGGCGTAGCTGCTAACAAATACACACACGCACACACGCACAGGCTCACAACAGTATTGTGACATCATATGGTATCAGCCAATGCCATAGTGTACCTCTTAGCCAATAGTGATGGCAGATTTAAAGTCAAATGTAGTGTAGAGGTTTTACCTGAAGAGGGCATAACACTGGCAGTTTTAGGCAGATCATTTAAATTTGAACTAAGATGCACTAAAGTGCCAAATTATTGATGACATGTGTCTACACCACAATTAGACTCTAATTTATATAGTTAATCAGAAAAAATAATTACTTGGGGTGACTTGCTCTTTAAAGAGTTCTTCTGTTGTCAAACTAAGTTGCTTCAGTTAAGCAAACAAATTTCAAAATCAATATCCAAAACCACCTGAGTAAATACTAAAATGTGGTGTACATTTTAGGTGTGCAAATATATATATACAAAACAATCCAAAATAACTTTGCCTTTTTTGAAAAAGTAATTGTCCACTAATTTGTGAATTAAATGTGAATAATAATATTATTTATAAAACTGTCTAGTTTCAGTAGACACACTCACATTTGATTACTATCACCACCGAGGACGTATACGTACAAATTAGTATGCAACAACTGGCTGCCATTATCGTAAACTCTGCCTGCCAAATGTGAAGCCAACATGGACGTGACAAAAATTACAGTTCCCCCTTCATCCACTGGGGCTGGGTCCAGAATTGAGCAAGTTCCTATCGACCCCATGCATGAAAAAAAAATGCTAATTTCCAGGTTCCGGCCGGAACAATAGGTTAGTTATTTTTGGCTAGTATTATGGTAATAAAAATATGTGATAAATGAGAGTATAAATTAAGATATTTAATTATAACATTTTGTGTCTGTGTGTGTGTGTGTTGGTTTGTGTGTGTGTGTGTTTCAACCCCCCCCCCCCCCCCCCCCCCTCGATCGACATGGATAAAAATGAAGCGATATTGCTGCCAGAAAACGAGTGAATAGCAGCAAAGATGGCGAACGACCGTGACGTCACTGAATTCGCTGCCGGCTAGTTTCACTAAACTTCTGTAAAGAACCACAGACAATAACATCAAACCACGTCTGAGATGCTCCGAACTAACAGGGGAATAGTGCAAGTGACTCACATGAAAATATTGGTAAAATGAAGGACTTTAGTGGCAGATAATGTCTTAGTTGGTGGCTGCACTGCTGGCACAACAACTCTCATTTTGGATTTACGCCGATCGTAGATGAATATTTCCCAGACTCCAAATAGCACCAACATTCTCTGGGTGAGTAAATGAACATGTGGCATAGTAGAAACAAGGTCCAGGTAGCAGAAAAACGGTGGTTACCATTTAATAATAATACAGTGTGTTTGTCATGCTTCTTTTAGTCACGTTTGCACTAGTTAGCACAGCTGTGTTGTGTACTCACCTTCATAGTTGTGCACATACTGGGATATGTACAATTTGAAAGCCTTTTCTCGTTTGCCTTTGTTGCGACCCCAACAGGAGATGTTAAAATGTGAAGGAGGGGGTAACTGGAACTGAAGAGGCCAGGCTGGTGGCCATAACGGCGTTGTGGAGCAGATGAAAATGTGTCGACAACACAATGAAAGTCAACGACTGAAATTTTTGGCAAATACCCAAGGGATCTGGAAAAGTACCGTTCACTGCATGCACCGTCCATGTTGACATCACCGTGAAGGGGACAGGAAGTACCATGGCTCTCCTGAGTTCATCAACCAGAACTAGCGTCTGCTATCGTGCACAGGGTCTACTGACTCCTGTGCTAAAAATGCCAACTTCACATAAACATAGTTACAGCCTGGTTAAAAAAACATTTTAGCTTTAATAGGTCAAGTTTATCAACATGACAACTGAGGGAGGAAAAAATGTTTTACTCATCCGTTGAGATGTATAAGTGCTTGGGATCACATGTGATTATGAGTTGCATTCTGGGATGTGGCAGACATGTTGATCGACTCAGGAGTGTAAACAAGTCGTGAAAACAAATATTACATCGCAGAGAAGTGTCATGGTCTGCGTCTGCCCCTTCCTTCATGTGCCTCCTGGTGTTTCTCCATCCTCTCTAGGTGCTCCTTTTGTGTCTTCTAGCGCCCTCATGTGTCATGTCTGCGTCTTCCTCATGTGTCTCCTGGTGTTCCCCATTTGCCCTTTAGGTTTCCCCCCTCAGACATCCCTTTCCCAGGTCTTGTGCTCTCTTGGCCCCCTCTTAGCCACGCCCCTGTTGTTTCTTTCTATAGTGTTTTCCTTTAGTGTCAGCTTCCCCTTAGTATATTAGTCATGGTTCATGCTTTCTAGTCTTTAGTTTTTCTCTTAGGTCATTTTCCTTTGTTACAGCCTTTCAGTATTTAGTGTGTTTTTCCCACCAGTGTTTTCTTCCTCCTCCCTGATTTAGTAATTGTATTCACCTGGTCCCTCTCCCCACACACCTGCAATTATCTCCCTCTCATCTTCCCAGTCTATTTAAGCCCTGTCTTGTCTCTGTGTTGTTGTCGGTCCATTGTATGTTTGTCAGCGTTGTTTCGTGCTCTAGTTGAGCTTATGTCTCCAGGTTTTGGTGCTCTCAGTGAGCTTTTGTTTTTGTTACCAGGGTTTTTGGATTTTTGGACTTTTGGCTCTCTGCCTTTGGATTTATTTTTGTTCGTCCTGCAAAATAAAGCATATTTACTTTACATCATCTCCAGCCTCGTGTCATCCTGGGTACTGCATTTTGGGTCCTACCAACACCGCAGCATGACAAGAAGAAGCAGAGTTGGTAAAAAGAAGTCGTTAAACAACATGTTAAAATCCCCAAAAGGATGTGGAATATACAGGGATACGCCAGGGACCGGTATAGACAAAATCACATTGTAAATGGTTTGGATCCATATGAAAGACCCAAGAGTGAAGCACCGTCAGCAGCTTGTTGCTGCCGCAGTTCTGCATAACGGACATTTTTGGCCAACTTGTTTTTGGTGTGAGGGGATGTAAACTGGATCCAGGTGAGAGGTAAACGTTTCATTTGATGGTTTTTAGCAAAACTGTCATCTATAGAAGAAGATGTATGTGCCCGCATTAATTTAAATCTCATGAAAACAAAGCATTTCTTTGTAAATTGGGATATCTACTGTTACTTCAGATCCCGGGTTTAAGAAGTTCTACCGAGAGGGAAACACAAAAACGGCTTCTAGATGTGGTTTGCGTTGCCGAGTAGGTGGCAGCCCTCACAATGAGACACATCAGCCACCTGAAACTGGGTCCTGCTGCTTCTGTCTCACACGCGCTGCTGCAGCGACTGGCAAGTGCGTCTCACATGCCACTGCCGTTTGAAATAAACCGAAGCGGTGCAAGGTGCTGGTGGAAAGGAGAAAAAAGGAAGGGCGAGGGGTGTTAAGCCTCATGTGGGAACATTGCTGT
Source organism: Nothobranchius furzeri (assembly GCF_043380555.1). Classification (NCBI taxonomy): domain Eukaryota; kingdom Metazoa; phylum Chordata; class Actinopteri; order Cyprinodontiformes; family Nothobranchiidae; genus Nothobranchius; species Nothobranchius furzeri. The sequence goes on from NC_091745.1 coordinate 69,669,720, forward strand.
GGCAGGAGTGACAGTCTGCCTTCCCAGGAGACACCTTGGCTTTGCTATCGTCACCGCCATGGACACGGCATGTCCCTGAAATTATTACGAGCCGACCAGTGACCTGCACCGTGAGCCTCAGTAGGGACAGCAAGCTTATTCAGAGTGGCAGAAGCTGTGACTCGCCTGTGTCTCTTTACTGGGCTGGGGCATTAACAAGTGCCACTCTGCGTGAAGTCCTTCCTGAATCACAGACGACGTTGACTTGAGGAGGTGAGACCTCCTTGTGAAGGTGACTTTCATAACGGAAGGACTTGTCAGACTGAGACGTATTTGAACCTGCTGCCTCACTGGCACATGCTAACAGTGAACTGCAAGGGATTAGCTCCATTTTTACGGTGAAGCTAACAATTTTCCACGCTACAATAAGTTCCATTTAAACATCTGAGTCCCATTCCTGGGCCAAGTACAGAATCACACGGCAGCACAGACGCTCAGATGTGCACACTTAAGCAAACGCCCTTCTGAGGACCCTCCTCATCTCAGGACCTCCTGATGAAATCAACAGCTGTGTCTCTGCTGATAGGCGCCTAGAGGTGTTCTGCTTGCCTACCAAGGTCGTCCGTCCCAATTCGATTTGTTTTTGTGTCCAGAAAAAAATGTCTGTGGTGAGCAGTAGTGATAGGTCTCACAGACGGGAGGGCTGCAAATGGAAGCATGTGAGTGAGTGGTGTTGGGAACATCTCAAGTTATCACAAAGACTTTAGTTTGGGGATTTTCGAGACTTGCCTCGACTTCACACTGGAGGCTTTAGTGGCGCGGAACGGCAGCGAAATGTCGCTGCTTCAAATGGAGTCCATAAGCTGTTGTTACAAGTCAATGTTGTCAATTTGACCGCAACACGGAAGCGGCGTCAGGGGGCCTTAGGTCATTTATATGTGGTCAGACTGTGGCAGTAATGTTGTGCAATCGTGTCCTTTTCATAAAAGATTACACGAAGGTGGCATAAAGGGGGTATGGGGGCGGTCTCTTTGCTGCCACGGACTTCTGTTTATCTTGGACATAACTTGCTTTTTATTGCGATCGAAGCCGCGCACGTTACGTTTTTTTTTAACAAGTCCCCCACAGTTCTCGTGCAATCTCTGTTGATCTGAGCTCCAGCTCTGACCAAGAAAAGCTCCGTGTTATCTACAGATACAGCTACAGATTATCATCTCATCTGATTCTGTTCACAACAGCAACACTTGCGGCCCATTTTACTTTCAGTAACTCCCCACATGATCGTGACGCTAACCTCTGTTCCACCAAGGTGCAATAGGCAGAACGAATGCTGCAAAATTTGCACATCGCCATGCTGGCATGGTGTGTTTATAAGAGACACAGTTGTGGTAATGTTACGCTGATTTGCCGGCACTGTGTGTCTTGTAAAAAGGTCTGTAGTCTATGGGGTTGATCCAAACTGGCCGTGGCATGGAAATTTTTTAGGTGCATCCCAGAAGTGGCTCGCCACACCGCACTGCTATAACAGTGATATTAAACGTGATCTCCTTCTTCTTCTTCTTTGTGGATTAATGGAGGATGGCTTAAACAAAATAACCGTCCAGGGAGGAGGATGGCGGAAAAGCCACTCCACGGTTAGGACTCTTCCGATGTGGATTGGCGCGGAGCGAAGCATGAGTGAACCTGATGCCTCCAGGGTTTTTCTAGCCTGAACTAAATAACTAAATGGCAGTTGTCCAGGAATCTGTCATCTCCCTCAGCCATTTCTGTCTTTTTATTTTTAAAATATCAAAAAAAAAGTTAAAAACTTCACATTCTAAATTATTCTTCTCATTTATTTATTTATTTATTTTTATTTTTTTCATTTTTCTGTCATTAAAGAACTCGGCACGTGTTCCTGCTCATTTCCACATCAGCATGTGGACACACCTTTAATGAGCTGTTTACATCCTACTACCTCTTCCTGCTGCACCACTCATTAGGCCCGTCAGTAAAATATAAAAAATAACAAAAATGAAGCGCTGCGGCCGCACTCATTAAGATTCTCCAGCAACATCTGTGCAGATGATGGTCCAAAGAATAACCAATCACTTGTACCAGAAATTTCTATTTGGTTGTGATTCCTAAGTGTTAATTCCAGATTAAAGAAATGTGATGTTTGTAGTACAAATATTAACATGAAGGATCTGTAAATCGTTATTAATCTCACCCTGGTGTTTATCTCTCTTCACGCGCATCGTTCATGTTTATTTTTCTGAGCTGTAACAGTTAATAAAAAACCAAGGCCGATGACTTTTGTAGCAGGACGAGGATTCCTCACATGACCCTGGGGGCTTCACACATGGTGGGGTGTGGCCTTCTTGAGAATATCAGACGCCATTACTCACCCTCTTGCAAGAATATTCAACTCAGTGTGCTCAGCTCAGCGATATCCCAGTTGCTTTGATTGGTCAAAACGCTAACTGCTCGTCTTCGTACGCGGTGTCAGTGAGATTTACGGCTGTTTGTGTTGTTAGTTGTGCCTGCAGCTGTGCTTCACCAGCCAACACAGTTCACACCTCTTTTTTTTTTGTAATCTAGTTTTAGTTTTTTTCTTTAAAATCAAGAGGAAAAGGACTAATGGAGCCCATTGCTGGCAGGTTTGAGGGAATTGGCTGAAGGCCAGGAAGTGTGAACAATTCCGGGTGAAAAGTCTCCAAACCCGACGCTTTCAGGCTCGGCTGTCCTCTGGTGTTACTTCAGTGAGCACTCATTGCCGCCAGGTTTGTGCTTGTCATGGGGACTTTTCTGTTCAATGAAAGTGATTAACTTTGTGTTTATAAATGAGCTGAAAATTGCTCAGTATTGTATGAACTGTGGAAATGTATGTGGCATTTTTACTGGAGATGGGCATTGGAAGTCAAAATAATCAGATTTGCATAATGCATCAATCACATTACACACACAGGAAAAACAATTCACTCTTTTCAGTAAATGTTTATTTTACGCTTTGCCAAAATTTATAATATATTACAAAAGTCTTACAAGTAAAATACAATAAAAAGGAATTAAACCACATGAAAAGTGTTTTGTCATGGTGTTGGGATAAAACAGTAGAACCAGGGAAATGCAATGTCATCACTGCCAGATTCAAGAAGATTAAAGCAGTTATATTTTTCTTTCTAAAATTGTGCAGCACACCAAATACTTCTTTTGAAATATAATTTCCCCACCATCAAAAAACATTTGCATTCATTCTTATAATTCCTATACTTTAGCAATTCTCCAAATATTCAAAAATGCCTCATCTTTGGCTTTAAGTCAACTTAAGCCATATCTTGGTTAAATATTTTTATTTTGAAACATCAGCTGGTTTTCCATTTTTCTATACGAGTGACCTTTTTCTTTCCGCTCGCAGGAGAACTAATGTATACATCTGTACAGTTGCCTGAATCTGCAGCTGGGTGCGAAGCTTTTCAGCCTTTCCTAATATTATTCTACCTTTAAATTCACAATGCATGTTCTACCTCAAGGAACCCCCTCGCTTTACTGACAAGCTGAGTGTCTGAGCCTTAGTCAGGAGTTATGCTGATGCCAGAAGACAGACAGAAGAGTGACAACAAGATGGATGCTCCCCACAACCCCCTGAGAAAGAAAGTGAGTGAAATCACAGCATTGTCCACCCAGCTGAAACGTAAGACAGATGGAGCTATAGTGAACACAGCACAACCTCCACCAAAACCATGGCAACAGCGAGGCAACAGGATGCCTGCCAGGCCAATCGCAGAAAGGAGCACAGTTGGACCTAAAGTAGGTCCCTGAGGTAGATTCAGGAAGGATGAAGGTCTTATGGACGAAGGTGGGCGCCAGTGAAACAGACGAGATCCATCATAACAAAAGTGGAGGAGCAACAGGAGGTTATCATTGTGTTTTATATCCTAAAGGGGTGATTTGAAACTGGATACAACAACCAGGCATTGCCACGCTGTCAGAAGAAGCTGTTAAACAGGAGCTAACTTAAGCCTGAAGGCTACAGCCCATGTGTTTCTATAGAGCTTACACATGTTGTGTGAAGGATTTCATCTTCAGAGTCTGAGCTGAAAACATTCAATCCTTTTCTTTTTTTTCACCAGAAATTTGTCATTTTATGTTGCTCTTCCAAGACAAGAGTCAGCTTCACAAAAGCTTCCTCCAAGTCACGGAGATTAAGTGTTTTGCTTGAGGATGCTTGTGTGTGGAACTGGTAGTGCGCAGTTATCTGACTCCGATCTGTCCAAATATCCATCCACCCATCGACCTGCCTATCTGCCTATGGACCAACCCACTTACTTCATCCTCACTAGGGTTGAGGCAAGCCTGTGTCTATCTCCAGAGTCGGGTACACCCTGAACAGGTCACCAGTCCATCAAAGAGACAAACCGACAAACACGCAGTCACACACTCACGCCTAGGGACAACTTATGGAGATTTTCCCACTCAGCCAAAGCTGCTTGGTGGAGAGTGGGTTAACACAGATCACCTCAGAAAATAGCCAGAAAGCTCGGGAGCAACCAGTGACTCCACCCCAGAGCCAATCAGCGGCCAACAGTCGAGACGCCGGCCCAGGTCAGCGCGGTAGGAACCACGAGAAATCAGGGATTGAAGAGGAGAAAGACAGTAGGGGGAAAAGACCAAACTCTGCTGTTGGAAAAGGCCACCAGACTCACTTTGAGTAGCGTTGTTGGGAAAAGTCTAGGAGTGGACTAGGATGACAATTCAGCCCTGGAATATCTCCATGTGTCCTACCGTCTGTTCGCCACCAGCCCTAGAGCCCACCAGCCGTTCTGGAATTCTCCAGAACTCAGAGATTGACTGTCTGCCTTTGAAAAAGCCCGTTAGAGTCTCCAGTCATCATGTTTTTGGTCTGTTGGAGGAACCGGAGTACTCAGAGAAACCCCACTCATCCATGAGGAATTTGAATTTCTGTTTTATCTAATCATTGTCTGATATTCACAGGAAGAAATAAACCGTGGTAGAAGCTCAGCCATTTTTATCTAGGTCTTCTTTCATAACCCTAAACGTGAATGTTGCAGCTCAAATTGAGAGTGATCCGACCAGGAAACGCGTTTCTGATTTCTTATAGTCCAGTTTTGGTGATCCTGTGTAAATTGTAGCCTCAGTTTCCTGTTCTTAGCTGACCGTGGTGACTCCCAGTGTGGACCGTTGCTGTTTTAGTCCAGTTTCGACAGCTTGTGTTCAGAGATGGGACTCTGTAGACCTTGCTGGTAATGAATTGTTATTTGAGCCACTGCTGCTTGAACCAGCTGCTGCTTGTTGGATATTTTCCTTTTTTCTGACCATTCTCCGTAAACACGAGAGATGGTTGAGGGTGGAAATCCCAGTAGAGCCACAGTTCAGACTGGCTTCTCTGGCACTTAAAATAGCCGTTTCCTCTATAGGAAACACTATTTCCACTATTTCTGGGAGAGGGAAAATTGACCGGGAGATACGATGGCTCAGTCCTCTCAGTTGCTGTGTCTCCAGCACAATTTTAGCTCTCTCTGGACTTTCTAAGATGTCAGCATACCACAACTGTGTAAGTGATGTCACCAAAATGTGTCCGTGCACATTAGTAACAATAAAGGTTTTCTTCTGTAGAAGCACGGCGTGATTTAATAGATTTGGAGGATCGGGAGAGCGGTTATGAGATGTAAAATGTGGCATTTAATGACCAGAGAAAACGTAGTTTTTAACGGTACTCAGTGAGACAACAAAGCCGAGTTAATTACGGTGTTTGAGGGAGGTTTCCGCTGCTTTTTATGGCGTATGGAATTTAGTAATGACCATTTTAAAGTAGAAAACTGCTCGTTTACGTTTCCTTCTATTCCGCTTCACGAGCAAATTTTCCAACTTTACTAATGCTGGTTGCTTCGGCGACGTATGCTGATGTTCTTTCCTTCTGACTTACAACCAGTTAGCATGAGTTAACCAAAGATTCCGCTCAGTGACTTTACCAGGCCATTCTGAGTACCTACCCCAGCTCAGGTACAGTGTTGGTTCCTGCAAAGGCCCCAGAAATTGGTGCTTTTGGCCAGCCCAGCGGTATGGAGACACGCGTAGTTCTGAAATGCCTAATCATGACGTTTTCAAAGTTCCAGTCTTCTTCATTCTCATTGAACTTCAGCATGTCGTCTTCATCATGTGTCGATGCCCAAAAGCATTGAGTTGCTTCATGTGGTTGATTGGCTGATTATCTAACAGATGAATAGGCGTACCTAATCATGTTGATGTTGGTAAAATATTTAATTTAAAGTGAGGCAAACGTAAGGGTCACTGCGGTTTAATAAATCAGTCAGAGAGACAGTTATGGCTCGTGTGCTTCATTTTTGGGATCAATCATGGCAAAACCATAACTTTAATCAAGTTATATAAAAGAAGGAGTGTTATGCTGTGTCTTCACATACAGATGAAATTTGAAACATTTGATTATCGTGCAAAACTTCATTGACTTCAGTGATTTTCCTTAAAAGGTGAAACAAATACACGAGATGGGCTGCATGGTGGTGCAGTGGTTAGCACTGTTGCCTCGCAGCACGAAGGTCGCAGGTTCGAAACTCGGCTGGGGCCTTTCTGCGTGGAGTTGCGTGTTCTCCCCATGCATGCGTGGGTTTCCTCCGGGTACTCCGGTTTCCCCCACAGATCACAACATGCCCTATAGGTTATAAATTGTAAGTCGCTTTGGATAAAAGCGTCTGCCAAATAAATAAACATAAACATAAATAATACATGCAAAGCCAGATACTTCAGGCTTTATTTGTGATAATCATGATGATTATGGCTTACAGCTTATAAAAACCCACATTCAAAATCTCAGACAATTAGAATATTGTGAAAAGGCTAAATATTCTAGACTCAAAGTGTCACATTCTAATCAGCTAATGAATCCAGAACACTTTCAAAGGGTCCCTGAGCCTTTAGATGGTCTCTCAGTCTAAGTTGATTTACTGAAATAAATGCTTTATATTCTAACTTTTTGAGTAAACGTTGCCATCTTTCTGTCTTCAGCACAAACTCACAGTCTTTCCTCACATGTGGTCATATCCTTCCCATATATTGCACTTGAAGCTTTGAAGCCTGGCACTGCCATCAGGAGCTGCTCTCCTCCCCTCCCGCTCTGCACACAACGAGCGGATATCGTCAGCCGAAGCACAGATCCAAGCTAGGCCACACAGATAACCCAAATCTAATCTTTCTCATCTCGCCTTGCCTCTTTTTATCCTCTGGGTTCAGACACAAACCTCACCCACCCCACCCTCTACTCCTTCCTCCTTCTTCATGTCTTCCACTGAGACTCGCAGTTTCATCCTTTACATTTTTTCTCACCCCTTCATTTTCACTGATTTCCTCCAATCTCATTACAACTGTAGTCTGCTGGGGCTGTTTTCACTGATGATCTCTCTTAACTCATTCACTGCCATTGACGACTAAAGTCGTCATTTTAGATCCAACCGTTCACTGCCAATGACGACTAAAGTCGTCATTTGCATTTTTTTACTGTTTGAGCATCGGAACGAGCCCCCGCGCTGAGAGAACAAACATCTCAGCCCTGAAGCCGATCTTCATCCGCATACGTCACAGATCACATGATCAGGAAGCAGACCATCCATGTGTTTGGAGATCGTTTTGGGCCGTTCCTGTAAAAAAAGTGAGGCGCGAACCGGAAAAGCGTCTGCCGATCACAATTCGACAACGGATTATGTAAGAACGGATAACGCTCGAAACACACGGCTTCTTCCTGATGTAAGAGGTGAGTCTCCTCTTTGTTTTGGTTGTTTTGGCATCGACATCATGCTAGCGCGCAACGTTCTGTGACTCTTAAAAAAACTGTAAAAACGGTGAGAAACGCTGGCAGCGAAGGCCGTTAGCGATCAGGAAACGGCTGGCGGTGAATGAGTTAATATGCAAACGTTATTAAAGTATCTTTCCGGAGTTTTCCCCTTTCAGAAATTATGTATGATTTTTCAGAAATCTGTTAGAGTGATTGTTTCATCGTGTACTAGGGATGTAAGAAAATATCGAAATGGCAATGAATCGTGATATTTTATCCTGTGATATTGTATCGATATTCAAAAGCTGTATATCGAAAATATTGATATGGTAATATATGGTGATATTGTATCCTGTAATTTTATATTGATATTCAAAATCCATGTATCAAATTTTTGGAAGAATTTACATGCAAATATTTGTGTATTTTCTTTTCTTTTGGTGCAATTCAAACGCAGACCGCTAGTTGGCAGCAGTGAGCAATGTGTTTTGTTTCCACCATTGAAATGTAAATCCCTCTGTTATGGTTCAGATACCTTGCGTTAAAAATTTTAAGTGACAGTTTGGACTAGGGCTGGGCAATAAATCGAAAATTTATCGTTATCGAAATTTCTGACTCTTATCGTGATCATTTTTCCCATGTCAATAAATTCGATAAAGAAATGAAAAGATGTGTAGGTTGGTAACGTTCACATCCCTTTAAGAAGCTGTACTACCTTGAGTCACGTAAAAATGTGATTCAAGTAATACATGTGACAGCCCCATCTAGTGGACAACTTTTGTTTCTGTGCATACCTATGGTTATCGAGGTGAAATTCTCAATATATCGTGATACTGATTTTAGGTCACATCGCCCAGCCCTAGTTTGGACTGTTTATTGAATATTCCTACAATAAATTCAGTCTTAAAACAATGCTAATATCGTCTGACTGAATGTATTGCAATATATTGTGATATGTTGTATCGTCTCCCCTGTATCGCGATACTTATCGCATCGCCAAAATTTCACCAATACACATCCCTATCGTGTACTGTCATAAAATATAAGCAATACACCCACAGATCTCCGCGCAATAGCGCCGACCAGAACTAACAAATAGTGTTAGACTACTGCTTACATGCTTCAAATTTAAGGAAGCACCTCAGCTGATGCAGAGTTGATTAACTTTTCACGGACAAGTCTCTAAAATATAAATATATGAAAGCACAACATGACGTGAGAATAACACTTGTAAAACAACATGTCTTAGCTCTGTTTGTCGGCTACAGAAGCACATAAATAAA